>NW_027394383.1:0-49309 GCF_049309525.1 Garra rufa | reverse complement strand
CAGGTGTTTTGAGTTATTTAGCTGATTGGCATGTCACCACTATAAAACTGTTCAATTAAACAGAGCCTGGTTTTGTGAGCTCTTCATACATGTATTAGAATAGAATAGAAACTTTATTGTCATTATAATAATAATACGATAAAATTAGTTTGGTACCTCTCAGAGACCAGCAGTATTGAAAAAATATACAAATATTTTGAAGGCGGCAAGCATAAACGTTTTCCAGGTTGAGGAGCTTGGTTCCTATCCAGGCCAGATCTCTTTGATTCTGTTTAGTGTTTAGTGTTTAGTATTCTCCTAGCAACGTTTTGCTATGATTCAGCGTTTTGCTCGAATCAGTTGAAAAAACTCGCTCATGAAGTGACTCACCGCCACCTGCTGGTAGTTAAGCGTGTTTAAAAGTATGCCTCCACACCCAACATTTCTAATTTATATATTTATAAATCAATAAATGTATTTAAAACATTAATCTCATTTTTAATTTTGCAGTGTAAATTATGTAATCTCACTGCTAACAGCCATTTAGAATTTATTGATAAATTCATAAAATAAATTTCAAAGGTAATGCATACATTTCAAAAGTTAAAAAAAAGGCCTTACAAAGGTAAATCAAATATGAAGATTTAAGATGTAAAAGCTAATTGTCAGGGGTGTATGCAGGACTAGACGAGACGATATTCACAAATACAATATATTTAATATAATTCTCCAAGAGGAACAAGGCAGGAACACGAAGAGTTTTCACACACATCAAAACGTTAAGGACCGACAATACACTGAACTCAAAGACAGACTCTTAAAGACAAACTAATCAAGATACACAGGTGACATTGATGACTGATAATAAAACACAGGTGTAACAGATGACGGTGACGAGGGCTAAACCAAATGACAGATCAACAGGGGGAGACAATGGGAGAAACCAAAGACATAAACTGACATAACTATGACATTACGCCCCCCTCCGCAAAGGCGCGTCCTCGCGCCGTACAAAACAGAAACAGAAAACAGACTAGAGGGGCAGCAAAACTGAAAAACAGAGTCCATGGAGGAGGCTTAGGTGGAGGACGCAACCCCGGGAGGGGGACCAAAACAAGAGTCCAGGTAACACAGAAAACAGTCCATGGGGGCGACGACGGAGGGAGGAGCCAGGGAAGACACAGGAGGGGCCTGAAGCAGGAGGAAATCCACAGGACCCAGACCACAGCCATGATGACGGCCCACGGTGGAGCCGACGGAGGGAGGAGCCATGGTGGAGGGAGGACCGCCGACTCCATGGGGCCGACCGACAGAGGCGGAGCAGATGGAGGAGGAGAGCCGATGATCCGGGGTGACGCCGAGGATCCGGAGGGCCAAGGTGGAACAGGCTCTGGCGCCCGAGGCGGAGGCGGAGTCCCGGAGATCCGCGGCGGAGCCAGAGCGACAGAGGATGGAGGCTGTGCCCGCAGGAAGGAGGAGTCCCAAGGAGCCGGTGGGACGGCGCGACGAGGCACAGCCGGAGGAGCAGAGTCCTGAGGAGCCGATGGGGTGACGACTGACCAGGGCGGAGCCGGAAAGACGATGGAGCCCGGTGGAGCTGGTGGATCGACGGGCGACGGTGGAGAGGAGGGCGTCAAAAGCCGTGGTGGAACCGCAGGGTCGAAGGGCCGAGGCGGAGTCCTGGACTCGGAGGCTGGAGGCGGAGCTGAGGAATCCTCCAGCCGAGACGCCGTTGGAAACTGGCAGCCCCGCGGCGAGCCCACTGCACAGATGTTGGGCTGAGGGTGAGCTGAGGGGCTGTCAGGGGACAGCGGTGGCCAGACAGACATGGCAGCAGATGACAGAGGGTGGGTGGGTGGGAATTCCGGGCAGACAGGACAGACGGATATTTCCATATCAAAGTCAATTAAGTTACCAGAGTTATCTTCGACGAGATCCGAGAAAAAGTCTATTAAATCCCCAGAATTTTGTCCAAGCTCACCCTCAGTGGTGGTGCAGTGGGCAGGGCTCTCTGTAGCCCTCTCTTGCTCCACGTCATACTCCACCGTCGCGGATGTTGCAGTCGGCTCTCGCACCTGGTCCGATGTGTCCGGCTCTGGCTCTGTCGCTCTTGGCTCTGGCTCTCCATCGTCGGTGGGCTCGGGCTGCAACTCCGCTAGTCGGGGTGATGTTGGGCTGGGTTCTGGGTCAGGTGTGGGGCTGGTGTCATCCTCCGCGTTCGACGAAGATCTGCTGGACACCAGCACCCACACGATGAAATCAGCGATGCTCTCTCGAGGACCTTCCCCGGACAACTGCCTCTTGATGGTGTTGTTCAGTCCCTTACGGAAAAAGGTACAGAGGCAGTAGTCCGGGTAGTGCGTGTAAGGCACGAGGTGGACGAAGTCTCTGGTGTAGTCCTCGAGAGAGCGATCCCCCTGCTCCAGGAGAATGATGCTCACAGCAGGGTCCATGATAAAAACCAAAAAATAAACACTGAAAAAAAACGAAAAATAAAGCAGGGGAAACACGCTGGGGAACTGTTTAGGTCGGTCCTTCTGTCAGGGGTGTATGCAGGACTAGACGAGACGATATTCACAAATACAATATATTTAATATAATTCTCCAAGAGGAACAAGGCAGGAACACGAAGAGTTTTCACACACATCAAAACGTTAAGGACCGACAATACACTGAACTCAAAGACAGACTCTTAAAGACAAACTAATCAAGATACACAGGTGACATTGATGACTGATAATAAAACACAGGTGTAACAGATGACGGTGACGAGGGCTAAACCAAATGACAGATCAACAGGGGGAGACAATGGGAGAAACCAAAGACATAAACTGACATAACTATGACACTAATAGAGCACTGATGAAAATATTGCTTCAGGTTTTTTTTTTTACATCAGATATTTCTAGTGTAACTTTTATGGGGATATTTTGTGTGGAATAGTATCTGCTGATATGCAAAGTTCACTGTATTTCGTAGTAATAAATTTAATTTATGACAGCCATGAAATTGTGTTTACTTTTTACATTAAACACATTAAATATTACATATATGCATGTAATATAATATCTATTTCCATTACAGGTTTAGGTCTTAAATTTCATGTAAGGTGGTATTAAAAAGGTCTTAAAAAGTCTTAAATTTCACTTGTTCATATATCTGCAGAAACCCTGAGACAGCTAGATCTTGCTTTTCTGTATGGCTTTCTTACTTTTGCAGAACCTAAAAAAATATTTAAAAAAATGTTTCAATTTGTCCAATGAAAGTCAATGATATCCAAAACAACATGGAACCCTATTGACTTTCCCTGTATGAACAAGCATAGACATTTTCAAATGATCTAGTTTTGTGTTTAATAAATAAATAATTAAATGAATAAATAAATGAAATCATACAGGTGACATAGAGTACATTAATTTTTTGGTGAGCTTGTCCCTTTACCAATGCAACTAAAAAGATACCGTACATGTAACATTGCTTTGAAATAAACACTGGTTTGCGTTCTCTTATTACTGTTACACAACAATTAAAGAAGGATAAAACTCTGTCCCACGGGCAGCTTTGGGACTCTCTGATCACTGTCTGGTCCATCTTATACCAACCTATAGGCAAAAACTTAAATCTGCTAAACCTGTAGTTAAGACTGTAAAGAGATGGATCATCAAAACAGAGCAGGTCTTACAATCCTGTTTCTATTTGACTGATTGGAGTGTTTTTGAAGCTGCTGCCACTGATCTGGATGAGCTCACAGAGACTGTTATTTCATATATCAGTTTCTGTGAGGAAATATGCATTCCTACCAGAACTTATTCAACATACAACAATGACAAGCCATGGTTTACAGAAAAACTCAGACATCTTCGTCAGGCCAAAGAGGATGCCTACAGAAAAGGGGATAGAGTCTTGTACAACCAGAACAGGAACACACTGAATAAAGAGATTAGAGTGGCTAAAAGGACCTATGCAAAAAGGTTAGAAGATCAGTTCACTTCAAATCTTTCATTTCCCAGGACCTGAAGTGGGACACTCACATCGACTCCATTGTAAAAAAAAAAAAGGCCCAACAAAGGTTGTACTTCCTTCGCCAGCTGAGGAAGTTCGACCTAGAGTCTTGTACAACCAGAACAGGAACACACTGAATAAAGAGATTAGAGTGGCTAAAAGGACCTATGCAAAAAGGTTAGAAGATCAGTTCACTTCAAATCTTTCATTTCCCAGGACCTGAAGTGGGACACTCACATCGACTCCATTGTAAAAAAAAAAAAGGCCCAACAAAGGTTGTACTTCCTTCGCCAGCTGAGGAAGTTCGACCTAACACAGGAGTTGCTGAGACAGTTCTACTCAGCCGTCATCGAGTCTGTTCTGTGCACATCAATAACGATCTGGTTTGGCTCAGCTACAAAATCAGACATCAGAATATTGCAGAGAATGGTTCGGACTGCCGAGAGGATTATTGGTGCTCCTCTGCCCACCCTTCAAGAACTGTATACATCCAGTGTGAGGAAAAGACCTCAGAAAATCACTCTGGACCAATCATATCCAAGCCATCCCCTCTTTGAACTCTTACCATCCGGCCGGCGCTACAGAGCCCCAAATATCAGGCGAATTAACAGTTTTTTCCCCCCAGGCAATCCACCTTATGAACAGTTAAAATGTTTCTCCCATTGTGCAATAAAAATGTGTGGAATAATCTGATCTATTGCTACCACCTCCACCCTAACACATCCCTGCATTCCATCCTATCTCCTACAGCACAACTGCACATACCATCTATTTATCTGTCAATTTATTTATTTATTTATTTACAAATTATTATTATTATTATTTTCTATTTTTTTTTTTTTTTTTTGTCTGTTTATGCTTATATATGTGTATTTTTCTTATTCTCTTATTTGTATTGTCTGTGTGTTGTTGTCTCTGTGTACGGGAAGCTAATAACACTGACACAAATTCCTTGTATGTGCAAGCATACTTGGCAATAAGGATTTTTCTGAATCTGATACTGATTCTTATATTGTGGTCTGTTGTGGTCTTTATTCCTGGCAGCAGTATTGGCCTTGCATTGTGGCAGATAGTAAACCCTCAAAAATGAATGTTAACTGATTGGACAACAAGTTCAGAACCTGATTGGGACAAGGATAAATTAAAATATTCATGTTAGGCATGTGCACTGTGAATTGAAAATTTTACAGTTTCAAAACCACTAAAATCTGTCAAACCATTTCCGTGGTATGCACTGTTTTTTTTTTTGTTTTTTTTTGTCTCAGGTTGTGTGCAGTGTAGAGTGTCACACAACCCCTCCCCCTCCTGCTAGTGCAAGCAGTTAGCAAGCAGTTAGCTGTGTGTTAGGGTGTGTTCACACTTGTCACGTTTGGTTCGATTAAAACAAACTTTGGTGTGATTGCTCTGTTAGTGCGTGTGAACTAGTGGCGATTTCTTTAAGACTGCAAGGAAAGCTCAGCTTCCCCTATAATGTCACAAAATTAATGGTCAAATTATGTACTATTGTATTAACATTTTATTGACTAAAAATGCATTAGAAAACGTTCATCTCTCATTAGAGTTCGTTCAGAATCAGTTAGATATAGCAGGTCGGCTGACTTGATTTTCTTCTTATACATTCCCGTAGCGTCACAGTGCATTTCCCCGTTGAAGCCCAGCGTCCATTGACTTCAATGCGGCTGCTTTGAATGTTTTTTTTCAGTGCTTTGAAACTAGACGGTCATTGGATAAATGCTGCGATTATGTCCCGCTCACGGACGCTCAGCGTCTCTGGGGGTGATTGAGGAGTGGGCTGGCCTGGACTCCAAGCTTCTGCGTGATGATTGGAGGGTCTGTTGAAAGATTGCATCTCCTTTTGACTGACAGCGATTTTGTACTATAAGGAATCGCTGAAGCTATTCGCGCTCAGTCCCATCGCGGATTTCTCAAATTCAGTCGAAATAAAAACTGCTGCAACCTATTTCTTTATATTGGCTTGGCAAATTGCTTGATTTTCATCATACATTTCACACAATTATACACCACATTCCTTGTTTCACTTTTACAGAGTTTAAAAATTTTTTTAGATCGAAAATGAGCTTCCCCTATTTGACAGACCAGTAGCCGCTACTGGTGTGAACGCAGCCATCTGCACCCTGGTGTGGACCCTGAGACTGCTAAAAAGATTGGTCTTGGTCTGATTTCAAATGAACTCTGATGTGGTTCGAATAAAATATGAATGCAACAAGAAACAAATACTTCTAAACGAACCAAAAACAGAAAGTAATGACAAGTCACATAGCATCGCATCATGATTTCATGAAGGGAACAAGCGGCGTATCCAAAACAAAATGAGCGGAGGGCAAACGTGGAGCAACAAGGAGATAAAGTGCCTTTTATGAGCTCTTTGTGAGCTTGCAAGCGACTTCGCGGAAATAGAAACTGTTTCTAAAATAGAAATTTTGCGTGTCACCGTTGCAGCTAGTTAGGACAAAATCTTTCTTTTTTTAACCACAATTTTTTTTAAGCAAGGGTGTTGTATTTTTGTAATTTATAAATGCTATGTTTTTGTTTGTTTGTTTTTTTACTTGATTTATGTCATATACCTAATACATTATATAACTTTATTTGTATATTTTGTTATTTTTGCAACATAGTAATTTAATATGTTAGTTATATATTAATGTTTTTCAGGTTGCATCTTTAATTATAACTAACAAATATATCATCAGCAACAACAACAATAATTAAAGCTGCAAGCAGCGTTGAAAGGGCCCTCACACCAGGGCTGACCATCACCCAGCTTTAGGAAAACAGCGAATGGTGGGCAATAAGCATAAGAGGAATATGCCAAAGCCATTTATATGTGCCAAACTTATTTCTGCCAGCTGGTGGCGCTATGACTATAACTGAATATTGGCATAAAGATGTCATCAGGCCAGGACTTTTATTAAACGTGGAGTTTGGTGCAGATTGAGCACTGCACAATTAAGTTAGTAAATCAAAACATTTCCTGTTGCCAGCAGGTGGCGCTATGATTATGACTGATTATGGGCATTTAGATGTGTTTAGGCCAGGACTGTCATCAAACTTGTGAAGTGAAACTTGGGCCAGATCCAGATCAAGTGTTTGATGTTTGAGTGAGTATAACCCCTGTTATTGGGCATGTGACTTAGTTGTGCGTGTACAGAGCGCTGACAGTAGTTCTGCTGGAGAGGTTCCAGTTTTCTTTTTTTTTTATTCTCTGCTATCCTCCAGGGGCGTAGTGTCTGGGTATGCAGGTGCATATGGGCCCGGGCACATTGGGGGCCCGCCGAGCCGATGGGGAACTTTCAATTGAAACAAGGGAACAAATAGAGTCCTGGGGTGCGTTTCCCAAAAACAACCATGGTCGCAAGTTCCGTTGTTACCAATAGAGTTAATTGGAACTAACAACCAGTTAGCTAATGATGCTTTTGGGAAACGTATACCCCTGCACGGGCCCAGCTCTAGCCCGAGACACTCAGGGCCGAACCCTGCCCTTGTCCGACAACTTATCTGAACAGAACCTGTGTTGCAGCCATTAAAATAGTTCAGTTTTAGATTTTAATGGCAAAGTGGCTAGATTTCATTTCATTTCTTTATTAAGTTAATTTAGAAATATGTTTGGAACATTTCATGTAAGTTAAATTCAAGCTTAAGTAACTAGCAAGTGGCCAGCGGCAATGATTTGAGCATGTTTGATCAATTTCAGCCTTTGGTGAAACAAACAGATTCTTCAGATGTTAAAGATTCTTTATGAAACCACTTAGAGAAAAAGGTACTTCTATGGAAAACCATGGAATTCAGTAGGGTGTCCTATTTTTTGACATGCAGGAGAATACTAATTTATTATTTAGCTTTATTTCAAATTGTTGTTTATGATTTGTTTCACAATAATTATAATAATATTATAATAGTTTTATATTGTGAGAGAAGACATTATTTTTAACTTTGTGGATAAATTAAACATTAATTCCACCAGATGTCTAATTACATTTATCTGTTTGAACATGTCAGATTTCATTGGACATAAACTGTTTTGTTTGCTTAGTGCACTGAAAATACATAATGTAAACTTCCATGTGCCAGTGGTTGTAATTGTTTCTCCTCGATTTAAAGCATCAGTACTTTTAACCGTGCAGCAGGCCCTTTTATTTAATAAAGACATTACAGCATTTGTTAACAGGAGTCTTATGATTATCATACAATTAGTATAGCTTATTAATAAAGTTGGGTCTGGAAAGCAGTTTCACTTGCAAGTAAAGCCACATTTGAATCTTTTATATATAACTATTGTGGCTGATCTAAAGGGGTTGGTTATTTTTGTTTATTTGTCTATTGTGTGATTGGCTCCTCTTCAGGGCTTTGTTCTGCATTCTCCAGCATCTGCTTGTACTGGCTTTTGAAGAAACCAGCCTGAAAGAAAAAAAATGTATGCATTACAACACTGGAAAAGAAACTCAAGATATGTAGACCTTTGTAAATGAAAGGTTTGAAACTGAACATCCAGTATACACACCTTATAGAGGGCCGCTGTGATGAGAGCCAGTAGCAGCAGTCCTCCTATTACACCTCCAGCGATCTCTTTAGTCAGATTCACCTCCTCATACACCTCCACTTGAGTATTAATCTACATACACACATACTGTACATTAATACAATATTACCTCTGACAATCCACCTTCCCATATAAATATAATATCATTATGGGTTACATTGTGGTTGTATAGGTATACATGGATTGAAAAATCTAAGTTCTAGCATTTAAACATTTACAGTGCATATTAAAATTGTACATTTTTCAAGTTTCAATTGTATTCTTTTTCCAATATTATTTAAATTTTATAACATTTCTGGCTAATTTGTAAGGGAAATGCATTACCTGAACAGACGGTGCAGTTTGTTGAGAGTCAGAGGAAAAGAAAACATATGTGTTCTTGTCATAATCCAGAGATGCTGAACTGACCAGCTGAAAAACAGCAGCTCTGAGTCCAGTCTAAGAGAGACAGATCATGACATTAAGAAATGCTAAAATGATGACAAAAAATATGATTGGTCTGTTTTGTGAAATAAATTTGCTTTAAAAGTCATAAACCTGCTCAATCCATCCAGAGCTCACATTGCCAGTTATATTATAAAATATCTTTTCATTCTTTATGAGGGTGTTGTTACAGCTGAACTCGGCACACGCCGCCACAGAGCAGTTCTGACACACATCCAGAGAGACAGAGCAATGGGGTCAATGTGCAAAAAAGATGATATAACATTATATTTTATGGACTTGTTTATGTTAGATTCGGGAATGAAATTAAATCACTCACCACCACGAGATCCCTTTTAATTGCTTCAGCAAAATCAGTTACGACAGGCTGCACATCCCTCTGTTTCACACAGCCTGGAATCTAAAAGCACATACATTACTGTTGGGTTGTTTTTATTTAGATGAATGTGAATCAATATGGGCTTTTTCTAACACATTCATACTTACCTGTATGGTTTTATTAGTCCAGATAGATTTATCTCCCAACATTACTGGTACTCTGATGAAAACTTTGAAACTTAGTTCTCTAAAGTCATTTTCAACCTGAAAAGACCATTTTTGCCATGAAGAGACATTGAACTATAGAAAATCTTTATTAAATTAAATTTTGTTTTCATGAAAGTGTGTGAATTTCATTTCAGTACCTTTAGTATCTGTTTGACTGGTTTATCAGCATCATTTTTCTGTGCAGTAAAATTAATGTGGAGGGTTGAGTCTTCATGTCTTATTTAAAATAAAAAGGGAAAATGTTTCACAGTTATTTAATACACACACACTACTGGTCAAAACTTTGGAATCCTTAAGATTTTCTCCTTTTTTATGTTTTTGAAAACACTTTTCTCAAGAAACCATGCGAGTAAAATAGTAATAGTATGGAACATATTATCACAATCACAGAACTGAAAGTTATTTCTATAAATCCATCTTTATAAAATAATTGTCCAAAATGTATTTTCCAAGCCAAACTGCTAAATAAATTTAGGGTTTCTTTACATTAATTCCATTAGTTGTCTAATGAAATTTATTTACTAATTTTCAGGCCAGTTAGCTTATTAACTACAGTGTAATGCAGTACAACATTTTTTATTTATTTATTTTTTTACATTTCATGTCAAACAAAATATAACCCTGACTAAATTAACATTAAATCTTAATTGGTTTTGCTTTAGAATCCCATTTAACTTTAAACATCAAGTGGAAACGTAACCTCCATTGTCAAATCTGGGTGCTAAAACAAATCCAGTTGAGAAGGTCTGTTATAGAGGACCAGAGCACTAACCTTATTAAGGCTATATAGATAGCATATTTGACACCAATACTTTTCACTTTGGATAATTCACTGGTTTTAGAGTGTTGGTCATTCCCACTGTAAGTGATGGAGGGTTTTGGTTAGTAGTAGTATTTTCAAGTATCAGTTTCTCATATGTGAACAGCTACTCAACAGCTCATTATTGAATGCAGATAAAGTTGATATCTATCAAATAGAACATACCTGTTGATTCCAGCAGTAAATGCAACATTTTGATCGAATGTGCTTTCTTTATTGATGCTGTATGTAATATGAAACACAGCCTAGAAGTGGACGCAGAGAAAATGAGAAGTGCTAATAAAAAAAATCCACATGAGAGTTGTAAAAGTGACCTCACCTGAGAGTTTCCCTTGAGGATAGGCTTACTGATGTGGCAGGTGGTCTCTCCAAATAAACCTTTTTGCTCACTGTCAAGAGATACACACTCCACTCTGCCCTGCTCAAACAGATAATTATGCATAAACATTCATTCAGTAACAATAATTGTCATTTCAATTGCTATTCAAACCAAGGATGCTATTCAAAATCAAGGATGATAACTATCATGACATACTATTACTGTCCACACCAAAACTATAACAGGGACACAGTGGGACAATATCATTGGAATCAATTTCAGAATGATTTTTTTTTCCAGGTGATGAATGACAAAAAACATTGACAGCTAATCAGAATCCACATGACTTTAAAGATCAGCAGACAACAGAACTACAGACTGCTGCTACAAAGAGCCATGTGAACTGCATGTATTACTATCTATGTGTGCCTGATCTACCACACCAACAAGTATAATACTAGTGGCCTATGACTACAATCTTAAAAATAAAGGTGCTTCATGCCATAGAAGAACGTCTCAGGTTACGTATGTAACCCTGGTTCCCTGAGGGAACGAGACACTGCGTCCTGAAACGCTATGGGGAACGCCATTGGCGGGCCGCACTCTGAGTCATAGTCCAACGTCCAATGAGAAACGGGAGTGACGTCACAGGCGCGGTGACGTCATCGACCAGGAAGTATAAAAGCACGTGCGTTTGAAGCCGGCGTCAGCTTCAAAGGAATGAAGCGAGCGCAGCAGGGATGCGGGAATTATGGTCCGAGACGCAGTGTCTCGTTCCCTCAGGGAACCAGGGTTACATACGTAACCTGAGACGTTCCCTTCCGGGAACTCTACACTGCGTCCTGAAACGCTATGGGGAACGAGGTATCAACGCCCCCATAATTTCCGCACCCTGCCTAGTGTCTGCTAGAACAAGGGGGGAAAAACAGCGTTACAATACAATACAAACCTCAGCCTGGGGAACCTGCCAGGACATGGGTGGTAATACATCTCTGACTGTGGAGCCCACCAGATCAGAGGGAAAAGAGACCTCGGCCCTCGAGCCCACGAGGTCATGTCATCCTTCGTCTGGTCTCGCAAGACCGAGAAGGGACAGTGTCTAGAAATACTTACCTGATGAGACACTGTGGTAACTCCGCCTGGTGATCTTGCCAGGACGCGAGTGGTAATCCACCTCTGTCTGTGATCCATCACCAGACAAGAGGGATAATGAGCCTCGGCCCTCAGGCACTCGAGGAGAGATGGCGGTCCTTTGTCTGCGTTACAGCCAGTACAAGAGGGACGCAAGAAGTGCCTGGTGACCTTGCCAGGGCACTGAGATTCATCTCTGTCTGTGATCAGCCACCAGACAAGAGGGATAGAATAGGCCTCGGCCCTCAGGCACACGAGGCTAGGGTTCTCAACCGCTGCCTGTCATGAGACCAGCGCAGGGGGAGAAAGGCTCCTCGGCCCTTGGGCACACGAGGAGAGATGGTGGTCCTTTGTCTGCGTTACAGCCAGTACAAGAGGGACACGAGAAGTGCCTGGTGATCCTGCCAGGGCACTGGAATTCATCTCTGTCTGTGATCCACCACCAGACAAGAGGGATAAATAGACCTCGGCCCTTGGGCACACGAGGATAGTGTTCTCGACCGCTGCCTGTCCTGAGACCAGTGCAGGGGGAGAAATGCTCCTCGGCCCTCAGGCACTCGAGGAGAAATGACGGTCCTTTGTCTGCGTTACAGCCAGTACAAGAGGGACGCAAGAAGTGCCTGGTGATCTTGCCAGGGCACTGGAATTCATCTCTGTCTGTGATCAACCACCAGACAAGAGGGATAGAATAGGCCTCGGCCTTCAGGCACACGAGGCTAGTGTTCTCAACCGCTGCCTGTCATGAGACCAGCGCAGGGGGAGAAATGCTCCTCGGCCCTCAGGCACGTGAGGAGAGATAGTGGTCCTTTGTCTGCATTACAGCCAGTACAAGAGGGACGCAAGAAGTGCCTGGTGATCTTGCCAGGGCACTGGAATTCATCTCTGTCTGTGATCCACCACCAGACAAGAGGGATACCTGAGCCTCGGCCCTCGGGCACACGAGGATAGAGTTCTCGACCGCTGCCTGTCATGAGACCAGTGCAGGGGGAGAAATGCTCCTCGGCTCTCAGGCACGCGAGGAGAGATAGTGGTCCTTTGTCTGCATTACAGCCAGTACAAGAGGGACACAAGAAGTGCCTGGTGATCTTGCCAGGACACTGGAATTCATCTCTGTCTGTGATCAGCCACCAGACAAGAGGGATAAGTAGACCTCGGCCCTCAGGTACTCGAGGATAGGGGTCTCAACCGCTGCCTGTCATATGACCAGCGCAGGGGGAGAAGTGCTCCTCGGCCCTCAGGCACACGAGGAGAAGTGGTAGTCCATTGTCTGCGTTACAGCCAGTACAAGAGGGACATAAGGAGTGCCTGGTGATCTTGCCAGGGCACTGGAATTCATCTCTGTCTGTGAACAACCATCAGACACGAGGAATACAGGCCTCGGCCCTCGGGCACACGAGGCAGGATAACACACCACTTGCCTGGGAGGTGCCAGGCCAAGATGGTGGGGATACATCTCCTGTCTGAGGACCTGCCAGACCAGGAGGAACAATTATTGAGGAGAATCATACGCCTTTGTCTGGGGAAATTGCCAGAACGAAAGGGGTAGAATCTCTTTTCCTTGTTAGAAGGAAAGCGCCTTTTGACCTCTTGAGCCTAGCCTTTTTGCTAGGGCTGAAAGATGACTGAGCCCGGAGTGGCTCTGAGGTCTAGTTCGTAGAATCTGACGAACGTTAGAGGTAAGGACCAACCCGCCGCACTGCAGATGTCCTGGATCGGGACACCTGCCATCAGAGCTTTGGAGGCTGCAACGCCTCGAGTTGAGTGAGCCTTGACTCCCATCGGGGATGGGAGACCAGAGGACTCGTATGCAGTAGAGATGGCATCAACGATCCACTTACTGAAGTAGGCTTGGAAGCCGGGCACCCCCTCTTAGGGGGGCCGTAACAGACAAACAATTGCTCTGATTTACGCCACAGGGCAGCTCTGTGGACATAAGTGTCTAGTGCTCTTACTGGACACATCAAGTTATACTTCCTCTGGTCGTGCTCCACGAATGGAGGAGGATAAAACGCTAGCAGCGTTATTGGCTGTGGTGTTACTGAGGGGACCTTGGGTGTGTACCCAGCTCTTGGGTAGAGGAATGCTTTGGCCAACCCTGGGGCAAAGTCAATATAAGAAGGGGCCACTGAAAGGGCCTGCAGGTCCCCGACTCTCTTAAGAGATGTTAGCGCCAACAGCAGTGCTGTTTTTAGGGTAAGCATCCGATCGGAGGCCTCCTCCAGAGGCTCGAAGGGAGGTTTACACAGCGCCTCCAACACCACAGCTAAGTCCCATGTAGGGACTCTCGGTCTTGCACGAGGCCTCAGCCTGAGTGCACCGCGGAGAAAACGTGAGACCAGGGGGTTTTTGCCCACTGAAAGGCCGCCCTGAAGGGCGTGGTAAGCCGATATAGCCGCCACGTACACCTTCAAGGTGGAGTGAGCTAGCCCAGTGGACAAACGAGTTTGCAGGAACTCCAGCACTGTACCAACCGGGCAGTGGACTGGGTCTAGACGGCGTTCATGACACCATGACGCAAACAGGTTCCACTTTAGGCCATAAAGTTTCCTCGTAGAGGGAGCTCTGGATTGAAGGATGGTCTCAACAACCTCAGCTGAGAGACCAGCTTCTATGAGTTGTGCCCCCTCAGGGGCCACGCCCATAACTTCCACTTCTCTGGGTGGGGGTGGCAGATTGCGCCCCCAGCCTGAGAAAGAAGGTCCCTCCTGACAGGAATCTCCCATGGAGAGCCGTCGAGGAGGGCGATTATATCCGAGAACCATACTCGGGCCGGCCAGTACGGGGCTACTAGCAGCAGCCGTACTCCGTACTGGCGTACTCTTTCCAGAACTCCCGGGAGCAGAGCGATCGGGGGAAAAGCGTACAGACGAAGCCTCGGCCACGTCTGTACCATGGTATCCAGTCCGAGAGGAGCTGGAGGAACTAGAGAGTACCAAAGGGGACATTGTGATGTCTCCTGAGTCGCAAAGAGGTCCACTTGGGCTTGACCAAAGACTCTCCATATCTGCTTCACCACCTCGGGGTGAAGCATCCATTCCCCGGGCCTCGGCCCCTGCCTCGACAGGACGTCTGCTCCCACATTGAGACGTCCAGGAATGTGAACTGCTCTCAATGAGAGAAGCTTCCCTTGTGACCACAAGATGATCTGGTACGCCAGCTTGTATAGGGGGCGTGAACGCAGACCTCCCTGGTGGTTTATGTAGTAGACCACCGCAGTGTTGTCTGTGCGGACCAGCACGTGACGGTTTCTTAGGTCTGGAAGGAAATGCTTCAGAGCCAGGAACACTGCCAGCATTTCTAGGCAGTTTATGTGCCAAGAGTGATGCCGGTCGTTCCATAGGCCTTGGGCGGAGCGGCCACTCATGAACGCTCCCCACCCGGTGAGGGATGCATCTGTCGCTAGCGTGACGCGGCGGCAAGGAGCTCCCAGCACTGGACCTTGTGATAGGAACCAGGGCTTTTTCCACATGACTAAGGCACGTAGGCAGCGCCGCGTGACCTTGATCTTGCGGAATGGGTTCCCCCTCGGGGAAAACCCTTTGGTTTTGAGCCACCACTGCAGTGGTCTCATGTACAGCAGTCCAAGAGGTATCACGTTGGATGCAGCTGCCATAAGACCTAACAGTACTTGGAACTGTTTGACAGTGAGTAGCAGGCCTAGCTTGACCGCATTTGCTGCAGTAAGGATCGACTCGATCCGAGCAGGTGACAATCGTGCCTGCATCGTGGTCGAATCCCAGATTACACCTAGATAAGTGGTTCTCTGTAATGGAGACAGCACACTTTTCTTGGCGTTGAGTCTCAACCCCAGCTTTTTCATGTGAGCAAGAACAACATCTCGATGTTGAGCCGCTAACTGTTCTGAACTGGCTAGGATGAGCCAGTCGTCTATATAGTTGAGTATGCGGATGCCCTGGAGTCGCAGTGGAGCCAGAGCAGCATCCACACACTTCGTGAAAGTTCGGGGTGAGAGCGCTAGGCCGAACGGAAGAATTCTGTATTGGTAAGCTTTGCCCCTGAAAGCGAACCTGAGAAACTTCCGGTGTTGAGGAAGGATGGAGACATGAAAGTACGCGTCTTTCAGATCTATCGTGACAAACCAGTCCTCGGACCTGATTTGAGACACGACCTGTGTGACAGTCAACATTTTGAACTTCAGTTTTCTGACTGAGAGGTTTAGCTGTCTGAGATCTAAAATGGGCCGCAGGCCCCCATCCTTCTTGGGAACAATGAAGTACCGGCTGTAGAACCCGGATTCTCTGTGTTGAGGAGGGACCACCTCGATGGCCTCCTTCCTCAGGAGAGTATTTACTTCCTGTTCCAATACCAGAGCCTGCTCGGGGCCTACCAGAGTAGGAAATACCCCGCTGAAAGGTGGCGGCTTGGCGCCGAATTGAATGCAATAGCCTTTCTCTACAGTACTGTAGCGTTTTATAGCTCAAAAGGGAAAATATTTATGATTAATTATAACTGGTTATAATTAATTACAAATATTTAGATCAGATCTCAGAATTAACCGTAGCAGAATTAATATTACAATTATTTGATCCGTTCGTCCGCCGAATAGATAGTATAATCATTTATCAATTCTAGGAAGAATTACGTTTCTGGCCAAGAAAGAGTAACTTTCCTACTTTAGTCAGTACTAGCAATAATTCAGTGAGATCCACATATAGCATGTAGCAAAATCAGACATTCAGGGACCTCGGATTATGAGCAGCACTCAGAGACAATAAATTGTGAAATATAGGGTATTTAATAAATGAATCTACGGTGAACGTACAACTACTAATAAAAACACATATATATACAAAGAAAGGAATTAAATGAGGAAAGAGAGAGAGAGAGAGAGAGAGAGAGAAGAAGAAGAAGAATGGTAGTATTTAGTATCAAATAACCACAACCTAATGAGAATCATCAAAGAATCAATTCACCTTAAAAAGGGGCTCAACTTAAACGCATCTAAAATAGCGGTAAATAGATACTTGCATTGGCTTTGTTTGCTGAACAAGAGTCTTGATGCGGTAAACAATGGAGATTCTTGATGGATTCCGTTAAGAGAGTGAGCTGGAAGTTTCTGTAGTTCTTCTGAAGATAGGGAAATCCACAACGAGTCTACAAAGTTATTTGAAGATAAAACTACCGAAAGTTAGACTCAGTGATGAGTCTTGGAGAAGATCCAGAAGGTTGAAGAAAAGCTGAAGAGACTGCTGAAGAAAAAAAGAAAGAAAAAGCCAAGATCTGCTTGAGCCCAGAACTTTTCAAATGTTCTCTGTCACACCCACGTTTGGGAGGACCGGCCAATCCAAAGCTTGGATTTTTGAGCGGGACAACTTTCTTTGTCTTCACTTTATGGTCCATTTGCATGTCTATGGCTGGTCTGTGAAATTGTTTCAGTTTTACCCAAAATACAGTGTAAACAATATGATGCATCTTCTAATCACATAGCGTACAAAATTGTTTACAAAATGAAGAGCAGATCATTTTGGTACCAAGAACGAACAGTCTAGAAGATATTAAACCAAAGATACATTAATACACAGGAATAAAAGTATTCGCAGGGTTAACTGATACAGATAATTAGGTAACTAGGCAAATATGATAGAGAAACATACAAACAACACATGCATATACCAGATACATTTGTGATCGATTAATTATAGGCTAAATAAGGAAAAAGTCTTTGTGTATGTGTGTTTGTGTTTTGTAATGGTTGTCTGTGGCCAGGCATCTCCTGCCTGGCACCGAGTTGCCTGTTGTCTCCTCGTTGGTATCCCTTTGAAGTCCCATTGGGAGACAAGAGTTAGTCTGTTTAGCAACTACGTGGCAGTGAATAGGGAACCATGGGCCATTTAACACCCATATAAATGTAGAGGGACAAGCTATCTCTTTAATTTATATGCAAATGTCAAAAGGCTAAAAGGGTCTCTAAGGCCAACGGCCTAACTATTATCATTGAAAATAGGCAGACGCTACAGTACGCAGGACCCACATAGAAATATTTGGCAGTAGTTTCCACGCTGCCAGAAATTCTACTAAGGGAACCAACCTCTCAAGGCTGGTTTCTGGATTTATTTGAAGAGCTACCTCGGTGACCTGTAACAGCGAACTGGCAGGATGCACCTGAAGTAAGCGCTCTGGAAACCCCCGTGGGGGTGGCGAACTCTCTGGTTCCACTACGTTTCCGGGCGGAGAGACCAGAGAATGATGTTCGCGGGAGACTGCCGCGCCCTGTAACACCGGCAGGGTTAGCTGACGAATCTCCTGAGGGCCCCGAAGGGAGGTGGTCACCGTACTCCTCAGAGGCGGTGAAGCACCTAGCTCTTCGAGAGGGGCTGCCCTCATTGGCCCTGTGGTACCGCCATCAGGGCCATTTAGCCGAGGACCTCTTAGACTAAAGCACGACCCTTAGATCGGGCTTAGTCTTTGAAGCCCCCAGTCAGGAGTGTTGCCAATCCCGCCCTCTAGGTCTCACCGGAGGGAAACGGGCTGCAATGCTCCTAATATGAACCTCTTATGTGAGGAGCTGGTACACGGCTGGGGTTTTTATGCTCCCGTCCAGCAACCCCGACACGTGTGCAATTTGCCCATCAAGCCTGAAGTTATTTTAGGCGGCCTGGAAAGCAAAGACGGAACTTTTAAGGATGATGCCAGGCTGGGTGACAGATAGCTGACTAGCGTCTGTTCAACCCGCGGCATCATCTTTTCTTTCTAGTTTTTCCCCTGATCTAGACAGCTCAGTGTGCAGATCGGGGAAGAACAGAAAGTTCCGCTTTGGAAGTGCTAACTTAGCTACTGCATTAGTCAGCACGTCCAACAGCTCCTCATACCGAGGCGATCGGGGGGGGGGGCGGTTGAATACTTTTGACAACGTTCTCCACATCAACCTCCTCGGAGGAAGATAGGGGAAGTGTTGAAAACTCTTTCTGGATGGAAGTAACCGCATGCGGGCTTCCTTATCCAGTAGGAGATTTACCGATCCACCAGATAGGGAAGGAGATAGGGGATCACCCGTCTCACTACCTCTAGTAGATCTAGCTGCGATCCCCATGAGTGCAGCTGCCGCTCCGCCTCGACGGAAGCGGGGCCAGACCCGCAGGGAACGCTAACGAAAGCCCCCTCCTCAAAGAGGGCTTTCCGGGAACGGAGCAACCGCAGCGGCATTCGCTCGCACTGCGGGCAGCCAGCCCCCTCAAGGGCTGACCTAGCGTGCTCCGCTCCCAGCAGACCACACATAGATCGTGTGTATCCCCCCCAACAATGAAACGTTGGCAGGGAGGGACACACTTTCTATGTGGCTGCTGAACCGCCTTTCTTCTTTCGTTCTTAAAAGAACGTTTTCCCCCAGGCATACTGCTCAAAATAAAAGTAGTGCAAACTGGCACTGAAAAACAGCAGTATGGGACAGACAGACAATAGACATAGAGCGCTCTCGCTGAATGAAAAAAGCTGACGCCGGCTTCAAACGCACGTGCTTTTATACTTCCTGGTCGATGACGTCACCGCGCCTGTGACGTCACTCCCGTTTCTCATTGGACGTTGGACTATGACTCAGAGTGCGGCCCGCCAATGGCGTTCCCCATAGCGTTTCAGGACGCAGTGTAGAGTTCCCGGAAGGGAACCTTTTTTGTCTAAATGGTTCCATCAAGAACCTTTAACATCTGAAGAACTTTTCTGTTTCACTAAAGGTTCTTTGTGGAAAAAGAAGGTTCTTCTATGGCGTCGCTGTGAAGAACCTTTTAAAGCACCTTTATTTTTAAGAGTGTATGTGAGCCTTGGCTACCTTGCTGACCATGCGCCATGTGATGATGTTATTATGTCAGATTGAGTTTGACCTATCAGACTGCGCCATCTAGAGTTTCATGACAGAACTTTGGGATTATCTTTATAGATATAATTTTTTGGTGTCTTTATTAAAATCATATAAGTTTTACCTGTTTAGATATGATTCTGCTGTAGGAAAGTCCGAAGGGGTAGCTGAGGGTGAAGAGTGTGTTGTATGAGTTTTCTCCTCTATTCTCTACAAACACTGTCACATTGATCTCCTGCATGATGCCAACCTCTATATTTGTAGATCTGGATCACAGAAACAAAAGAGAAAAAAATAAAAATAACTTGGAATGAAACAAGGTTGAGGTATTTATTTGCAAACATATTTGTGTTGTTCTTTAGAAGAACAGTAGTTCTTCAGAATAACTAAATGTAAATATTTGCTCACCCAGAGAAATTGAAATCCATCCTGAGGTCATCAATACAAATGTCATCTTGTCCGCAATTTATTTCAAAGTCCAGCTGTGGAATGAATATATTATGATATATTTAATCATACAATTTAATCATAAAAAAACTACATCACATTGTTATGAAGCAGACGGGACAACAAGGTAAGGATTAATGCAGGTAATATTTATTGTTAAGCAGCAGTGCCGGAGATCAGACGAGATCCAGATATGGTGAGTATAACTGAATTAGAAAGACTTGAGCCGGGTGAAAGAGTGATGACGATGACTGATCCTTTTCTTTGCAGATGGCGAGACAGGAAGACTCCAAGAACGATCGTCGGAGGAACTTTGGAGAGTCCGTGAATCCACTAATCCACCGCTGACTTGGAAGTCAGCTTTATGGCCACACACTGCTGAGGACAGGAACTGGGAGGACTGGAACAAGACAGAGTTCAGGTAAGTATAATCAGGTAAGTTTTCAGATAGTGATACTTGTAGTGAGAGACACTAGCAGTCCGCTTCGCGAGAACGAGCCTGGATACTGAGCGGTGTGTGGAGAGGGTTCTTATAGTGCTTCGGTGATTGAGTGCAGGTGCGCGTGAATTAGTATTCAGGTGACAGTGATCTTGGCGTGATTGTGGGTGTAGAACCTGACCAATCCGTGACACTACATACCCCCCACCCCACCCAGGGCCCGCTCCTGAGGGCCGAGGTCTCTGGCGCCGTGGTGGTCTACCTCGTCCTCGGGGTGCAGGGTACTCAGGGTGATTGGAGTGGAACTCCTCTGTGAGCGTGGGGTCTAGGATGTCAGCTCTTGGGACCCATGACCTCTCCTCTGGTCCGTAACCCTCCCAGTCAACCAGGTATTCTAGTAGACCACCACGACGACGAGACTGGAGAATCTCCCGGACGCAATAGACGGCCCCATCATCCAGCATCGGGGGGGAGGGAGGTTCCTCTTCGTGGTCAGGTTCTGTGGAGGGAGTGAGAGGTGGGTGGAAAGGTTTTAACAATGACACATGGAAGGTAGGATGAATACAATACTGTGGTGGGAGCTGAAGTTTGTAGGTGACGGGGTTGACCTGTTCCAGGATGTTGAAGGGACCAACAAACCTGGGACTTAACTTCTTAGAGGGCAGTCGCAGACGGATATCAGCTCTCCGCTGATATCAGACCCTCTCGCTCTCCCGGAACCAGTAATCCACTGTGGGGACCTCAGATGATTCACCATTCCAGGGAAATAACGGAGGTTGAAACCCGAGGACACACTGGAATGGTGTGAGGCCGGTGGAAGGTTGCCGCAGTGAATTTTGAGCATACTCTGCCCAGCCCAGAAACTGGTTCCAGGAGTTCTGATGGTTATGGCAGAAGGTCCTGAGGAACCGCCCCACTTCCTGGATCTTCCTCTCCGTCTGGCCGTTGGTCTGCGGGTGGTAGCCAGATGAGAGGCTGATTGTCACACCTAGGAGTCGGAAGAACGATCTCCATACCCGGGATATGAACTGCGGACCTCGGTTCAATACAATGTCTTCAGGGATCCCATACTGACGAAAGACATGATTATACAGGAGTTCTGCCATCTCCAAGGCAGTGGGTAGTCCTCTCAGAGGTAGTAACTTGCAGAACTTGGAGAATCGGTCCACTATGACAAAGACGTAGGTGTTTCCATCCGATGCTGGCAAGTCCGTCATAAAATCCACTCCAGGGTGTGACCAGGGGCGGTTCGGGATTGGCAAGGGATGGAACTTTCCTGCAGGTAACTGTCTGGGACTTTTGGACATGGCACATTCCTTACAGCCTTGAATGAATCGCTTCACATCCCTTGCCATACCCAGCCACCAGAAGCGTTCGGATAGCAGCGAGAGGGTGTTGCTGGTCCCGGGATGTCCAGTGCCCAGGGAAGTATGGATGGAGCGAATGAGATCTACCCGTTGTGTCCTTGGGATGTAACGACGATCAGGAGGACAGCCCGACGGAGGTCGAGGTTCAGGAGTGGCGACACTTGGAGGAGCTGACCATTCAATGGGATTAACAAAAATGTCTTGAGGGAGGATGTTGGTGGGAGGCTCAGGAGAATCAGGGGAGTCGTGGATTCTGGATAATGCATCTGCTCTTACATTCTTTGGACCGGGACGATAGGAAATGGTGGTGATAGGAAATAGGAAACCTGGAGAAGAACAGTGCCCACCTGGCCTGACGTGGGCACAGTCTTTTTGCATCACGGAGGTACTGAAGGTTTTTGTGATCCCTTAGTACCTGAAACGGGTGATTGGTTCCCTCCAACCAATGTCGCCACTCCTCCAGGGCGAGTTTGATAGCCAGGAGTTCTCGGTTGCCGATGTCATAATTCCTCTCCGCCGGGCTAAACTTCCGGGAGAAGTAGGCACATGGATGGAGTAAACTAGGGGTTCCGTGATGCTGGGGGAGAACTGCTCCAACTCCCGAGGTAGAGGCATCCACTTCGACGACGAAAGGGAGTTCAGGATCAGGATGTAGCAGGATGGGAGTTTGGGTGAAGGCTTCCTTGAGGGATTGGAAGGCTGCGGCAGCTTCAGGGGTCCAGACGAGTTTCGTCAGTTTTCCCTTGAGCAGGTTGGTTAATGGAGTTGTTATGATGCTGTAACCCTGAATGAAGTGTCATCCAACGCAGCAAGTTGTAGGCGAAGATGGGGTTCGAGACCAAGACGATAGGTGGTCAGCAATGACCGCTCGTTCCATCCACTGGCGGCGGCTAGAGTATGGAAACGCAAAGCATACTCGTGAGTTGACATCGATCCTTGTGACAAGTGATAGAGCTGCTCACCCGCTGATATTTCCCCATCCGTACGGCCAAAAACTTCTTTGAAGTGGGAGATGAACGCCTGGATGGAACGAGCCGCTTTGCTGCCAAATCGAATCGGCCCACTTCAAGGCTGGTCCTGTGAGAAGAGAGGTGATAAACGCTATTTTAGACTGATCTGTGGGATAGAGCGCAGGTTGCATAGAAAAGACTAGAGAACATTGCAGCAGAAATTCATTGCACTCCTCCGCCCCGCCTGCGTAGGGCGCTGTTCGGGCCATGGGACTGGATGGTAGAGGTTCCGAAGAAGTGCATGATGGAGTGGGTGCCGGTGGTGCGGAAGGCGTGATAGATGGCGTGGACAGTAAGATCTTTCTCAGAGAGTCCACCAATTCCTGGAACGGATCCTGAGCACTCATGCTGCTTACTGTAATTGGTCCGGGCTTCCTGTTATGAAGCAGACAGGACAACAAGGTAAGGATTAATGCAGGTAATATTTATTGTTAAGCAGCAGTGCCGGAGATCAGACGAGATCCAGATATGGTGAGTATAACTGAATTAGAAAGACTTGAGCCGTGTGAAAGAGTGATGACGATGACTGATCCTTTTCTTTGCAGATGGCGAGACAGGAAGGCTCCAAGAACGATCGTCGGAGGAACTTTGGAGAGTCTGTGAATCCACGAATCCACCGCTGACTTGGAAGTCAGCTTTACGGCCACACACCGCTGAGGACAGGAACTGGGAGGACTGGAACAAGACAGAGTTCAGGTAAGTATAATCAGGTAAGTTTTCAGATAGTGATACTCGTAGTGAGAGACACTAGCAGTCCGCTTCGCGAGAACGAGCCTGGACACTGAGCGGTGTGTGGAGAGGGTTCTTATAGTGCTTCGGTGATTGAGTGCAGGTGCGCGTGAATTAGTATTCAGGTGACAGTGATCTTGGCGTGATTGTGGGTGTAGAACCTGACCAATCCGTGACACACATATTACACTAGAGGTATAGTAGTTAATATGTTCAGACATACAGTGCTGCTTGAAAGTTTATTTATGTTTTTTTTAAATAAAGTTAGTTGAAAGGAGAAAGTGTCATGATCTGGGCTGTGGGGTTTCCCTCAGCCACCTGAGGACGCTGTTTTCCCTTCCCTCCACAGCACTTCCCCAAATTGTACACTCCTGTTTGTCATTACCAATCATTTACCTCTCACCTGGTCACAATTATCTGGTCTATAAGAACTCTCATTTCCCACTACTCATTCTGGCTGCATTGTCTTCTGTGTGGTTTGTTTTTCGTGATTCTTGTTCCTGAAGTTTATGTTCCTGATCTTGCCTTGTTTGTGTTTTGGTGTGCCGTGTTGGCCTTTTGGTTTATGTTTATTTGTGTTTTGTTATATTAAAAGACCTCTTCCTGCATTTGGACCCAGACCTCCTTTCTCTACGTGACAGAATGCAGCCAGCAAAGATGGGTCCAGCGGGGAGGAATTTTTTTCTCAAGGAGGCGGCGTCCCCCCGTTCTGTTCCCGAGACGGCGGGGATGTCCTTCGAGGCGGCGTCAGCTGCTCGTTTTGAGTGCATCTACGCCTGCCTGGCGGCGATGGATGCCCGTAGCGCAGAGGCTGCGCGGATGCGCCCCTGCTTTGCGGCGGGGATAGAGACGCTGTTTCGCGGGAAGGTGGCGGCGTCCACTTTCTCGATCCCCGAAGCGGCGGCGATCGCTATTCCTGCTCCTAATGCGGCGGCGTCCGCTGTTAATGTTCCCAAGACGGCGCCGGTGACCGCGCTCTCTGTTCCGGACGCAGCGGTGACCGCGCTCTCTGTTCCGGACGCGGCGGTGACCGCGCTCTCTGTTCCGGACGCGGCGGTGACCGCGCTCTCTGTTCCTGACGCGGCGGTGACCGCGCTCTCTGTTCCGGACGCGGCGGTGACCGCGCTCTCTGTTCCGGACGCGGCGGTGACCGCTCTCTCTGTTCCGGACGCGGCGGTGACCGCTCTCTCTGTTCCTGACGCGTCGGTGACCGCGCTCTCTGTTCCGGACGTGGCGGTGACCGCTCTCTCTGTTCCGGACGTGGCGGTGACCGCGCTCTCTGTTCCGGACGCTGCGGTGACCGCGCTCTCTGTTCCGGACGCGGCGGTGACCGCTCTCTCTGTTCCGGACGCGGCAGTGACCGCGCTCTCTGTTCCGGACGCGGCGGTGACCGCTCTCTCTGTTCCGGACGCGGCGGTGACCGCTCTCTCTGTTCCGGACGCGGCGGTGACCGCTCTCTCTGTTCCGGACGCGGCGGTGACCGCGCACTCTGTTCCGGACGCGGCGGTGACCGCGCTCTCTGTTCCGGACGCGGCGGTGACCGCTCTCTCTGTTCCTGACGCGGCGGTCACCGCGCTCTCTGTTCCGGACGCGGCGGTGACCGCTCTCGCTGTTCCTGATGCAGCGGTGACCGCTCTCGCTGTTCCTGATGCGGCGTTGACCGTTCTCGCTGTTCCAGACGCGGCCGTGACCGCTATCTCTGCGCCTGACGCGGAGGCGACTGCGCTCTCTGTTCTGGACGCGGAGGCAACCGCGCTCTCTGTTTTGGACGCGGAGGCAACCGCGCTCTCTGTTCCTGACGCGGCGGTGACTGCGCTGCACGGGCCTGGCCCGCCGTCCCTCCCCCTGATTTGCCTTCCCCCGTTCCTCCACCCTCCAGACTTGTGGAACGTCTGGGAGCCGTTCCGTGGGGAGGGGGTAGTGTCATGATCTGGGCTGTGGGGTTTCCCTCAGCCACCTGAGGATGCTGTTTTCCCTTCCCTCCACAGCACTTCCCCAAATTGTACACTCCTGTTTGTCATTAGCAATCATTTACCTCTCACCTGGTCACAATTATCTGGTCTATAAGAACTCTCATTTCCCACTACTCATTCTGGCTGCATTGTCTTCTGTGTGGTTTGTTTTTCGTGATTCTTGTTCCTGAAGTTTATGTTCCTGATCTTGCCTTGTTTGTGTTTTGGTGTGCCGTGTTGGCCTTTTGGTTTATGTTTATTTGTGTTTTGTTATATTAAAAGACCTCTTCCTGCATTTGGACCCAGACCTCCTTTCTCTACGTGACAGAAAGCCACTGCTCTCCAAAAAGAACATTGCTGCCTGTCTGTAGTTTCCTAAAGATGATGTGGACAAGCCAAAGGGCTAATAGAGAAATGTTTTGTAGACAGATGAGACCAAAATAGAACTTTTGTTTTAAATGAGTAGCCTTATGTTTGGAGAAAGAAAAAACAGCATTCCAGCATAAGAACCTTATCCTATCTAAGAAACGTGGTGGTAGTATCATGGTTTGGGCCTGTTTTGCTGTATCTGGGCTAGGATGGCTTGCTATGATGGGACAATGAATTTTGAATTATACCTGCAAATTCTACAGGAAAATGTCAGGACATCTGTTTGAGAACTGAATCTCAAGATAAAATGGAATATGCAGCTAGACAACGACCCCAAGCACACAAGTCATTTTATGACTATGATTTAAAGAATGGTTAAAGTTAACAAGGTTAATGTATTGGAATGGCTAAGTCAATGTGCAGACCTTAATCCAATTGAAATGTTGTGGAAGGACCTAAAGCAAGCAGTTCATAGGAAAAAACCCACCAACATCACAGAGCTGAAGTGGTTCTTTACTGAGGAATGGGCTAAAATGCCTACAAGCAGTTACAAGAAACTTTATTTGCAGTTATTGTTGCAAAATGGAGTCACACCAGATGCTGAAACAAAGATTCACATACTTGAACAATGGGTCAATTTTCTCAATGAATAGATGACAAAGAACATATTTTTTGTATAATTTGTTTGTCTACTTTCAGGACTTTGTGAATGATTTTGTGTCATATTTATGCAGAAATATAGAAAATTGTAAAGGGTTTACAAACTTTCACGCAGCACTGTGTGCTGAGAAGAGTGTAGTAAATTCTAATAATACCATGTGTTTTGAGTTGGATAGTTCACCTGAAACTCAAAATTATGTCATCATTACTAATGTTTGTTGTTGTTGTTGTTGTTGTTGTTGTTTTTTGTATAAACTAAAATAAACTATTTTGAAGAATGTTTCATCTTGTCCAGTGAAAGTCTAATAAGGTCCAAAACAAGACTCAACCCCAGTGACTTTCATTGTAAGGACAAGCATTCAAAATATCTACTTTCATGTATAAAAAAAAAAAAAAAAAGAAAGAAATTCATACAGTTGACATACAATAAATAGTGGTGAGCTATCCTTTAACATTAGAAAGATACATGTGATGTTGCTTTGAAATTTGTTTGCCTTCTCTTACACTGTGATCTGTTGTGGTCTTTATCCCCGGCAGCAGGATTGGCTTTATGTTTTGCAATGTAGCAGATGGTAGACCCTCAAAAGTGAACGTTAACTGATTGGACAACGGGTTCACAGCATCTTCTGAGAAACCCTGATGGGATACAAGCACATTGATGCACATTATTCTCATTCATAACCGTTATTTCATACAGCCAGAACAACAGACTCTGAAATTTAAAAGTACAGTATGAAAAATTGTTTTTGACGTACGTCTATAAAGAAAGGATGGCTATTGCAAATTTCTTTATTAAGTTCAACGTTCATCACATTGTTGTGGATTCGGTTTTTGAGTGAGAAATATGCACGATATTTCTGTCGCTTGGCATCCAGCATTATGGTGTAATTTATATTTGCTGTTAAACCTAGAAAATAAACATAAAACAGTCTTATATTAAACAAAATAGCCAAAGTAATACACAGATGACATTTTATTTGTTTGAAATGTTTTCACGTTGTTAATTTTTTTTAAGTCAGACATATTTTTTATTGTTATATATTTTATATTTTATTGTTCTTTATTTTATAAATACAGTTCCATGTTTGCAATTATAATTGTATTTGATCACAAATACAGTAAAAACAGTAATATTGTAAAAATAATTTAAAGTGCACTTTATGTAATTTAATTAATTTATTAATTTCTTTCCAAAAATAAATAAATACATACATAAATAAATAAATAAAAAATACTGACCCCAAAAATCTGTTGCTGACTGATAATTACATTAATTACAAGCATTCTCTCTCAGAGTGAATAAAACTTGTTTAAAGCTTAAGTCTATGCCACTAGTTATGTCAACATAAGTATTTTTATTCTTAGATGAAAACACGCCCCCTTAATGCCATTAGTTGGTCTGATAGTCCTGACCCCAAATTGGTTGAGCCAATGCTTTTGAGTTGGGATTATCATGGAAATATTTTGGTACACCACAGAGACTTATAGTTGTCCCTGCAGTTTAAACTAGCACAGAAGAAACTATCTGCACATTGAAAACTTTACACACATTACAAGATCAAAAAATATTTTTTAATTTTGAATAAACCTGTTATCCTGTGTTTGTATGGACTCATGGTGAAGCACACTTTCATGGTGTTTTTCAGTGACTGGTCTGTTTCACCAGTTGGTATCTTGGAGGGGTTGTAAGTTACTTTGGTTTCCAATTGCATGATGGGTCTGGACCTGAATGATTCACATATAACACATATGAATGGTCATGACTGAATCGGTATTTTTCTATATATTTAGAGTTCTTTATAAAACAAAACTCACCTGAGAAGCAGAACTGCTCCCATGGACCCAACAGCAATATCAGGAAGTCTGTCTGAACTCTGGTCTAGAGAGAACTGACTCAACGAAATCCCAAAGAACCGCAAACCTGGTCGCACAGATGACCCAGCAATCCTCTGTCATCACATACAGTCAAGGAAAGAGGGAGAATGAGACAAAGAGGTTTTCAGGATGGAGGGTCAGTTATAAGACAGTTATAATAGGCCACAAACAGTGTTTAAGACAATATTTTTTGTTGGTGTGTTTTGACAATTAACACTTGGAATGTTGCTCTGTTATTATTGAAATGTATTTCTAGCACATTAAAGGAAATTATTTTTTTAATTATTTTTTTTTTTAAACAACTTATGCTTAACTAAATGGTTGAGCTTAATAAATGTAATCAAATCTATAATCAGTTAAAAAAATTAAGAACATGCTTAATTTTAAATAGCTTTTTTTAAATATTTAAGTTAAAATATCTAATAGTTCTCACGAAAACATAAGATTTGTGTCTCTAAGGCTTTAAAAGTAAGTAACAAAACACTTTTTTTTATTAACTCTTTTCCCACCCATCACACCTGTGAATATGTGGGATTTATTTGATATGCTCCTCCGTTAAAGATGTAGATGCTGCCCTGTCCATCTTCTTCTAACGGAGCTCCAATCAACACATCCATGTAACCATCTCCATTCAGATCTGCTGGACTGGCTAAAGACGAGCCAAACCGACCTCTTTGACCTGCCATTCCCACCAGCACCGTACCCGAAAAATCGAAGTACAACTATGAAGATAGACCAGAGAAAGAAATAAACAAATAAACAAACAAGCAAATCAAATATCTAAACTAAAATCAGAATGATTTTCAAAATGATCTAAAACATTAAATCCCATCACTTACCTTGCTGTTGAACAAGCTGTTGTAAACAAACACTTTGCCTTCCCGGTCAGGCTCCATGAATGTCGGTGCCGATACCAACAGGAGGTCTGTTCTGGAGTCTTTGTTCAAATCCACCACACAAACCTCAGCTCCAAAATATGAGCCAATCTGAGGCTGATAAAACGAAAAGGGAAGCTATAGTTTACCACCCAGTCCATTTTGAGCTTACTTTTACTTGTATGTGTGATGTGCTAATATTTTACACAAATACAAGATTTTTAACCTTAGGGGGGTCCAGTTCCTGTAATTTTCTTGGAACACTATCAATTCTTGAAACAGATACTTGTCCCTTATGCTTGTGTCTTGGTGCTCCCATGACGGCATACTTTGTTCTGAACATTGTCGCTATTGCCAAGGAATAACCTGTAAATAAAATAGACTTTAAAATAGTTTGATGTATCTAACTGATTTATTTTGATTTACACAGTCAAAGAAGAGATCTTACCTAAATAACTGTCATGCTCACTTCCAGCTTGAAAGACATTTAACTGATTATTTTGTGTGTACATCTGATATCCACCTTTCCACTGGAAAGCTCCCACTGCAGTCATTATTATATCTGTCTGAGTGCATAATATTATAGGAATGATAAACTGCTTGTATTACAAGCATACAAGTTAGGGCTTTTAACACTTGAAATATTATCCCTTGGTCATTCTAAATAGAAACCTGGTTATCTTACTTCATACGTTTCAGTTAACAATTAATTAACAATTAATAGTGTGTTTATAAAATTACAAATAAACGTAATAAACAAAGATAAAAATTACAAATGTTTTTCATATTATTCCCATGAAAATACGTTTTATCATCTACGGAAAGCATGCTTGCTTTCTCCAACTCTCTTTCAAACTAACACCCCAAAATTATGTCACAATAAGTAATAAACCTAAACTGTTCAATTAAGTAAAATACTGACAATAAATTTAAAATCAATGTAAAAAAAAAAAAAAAAAAAACATATTACTATTTTATAGTATGAGAAAAGCATAACATGCAAATGCTTGAATTAAACAACAGTAAAAGATCAATTCAACAGCTCCCAATTTAAGTAATACACTGTAAAAAAAAAAAAGTTCATATAGTTTAAAAAGTTATAAATAAAATAAAGATTGTTTTACAAGAAAATACATTAATTCAGTGTGCTCCTTATGTTTCTTTGTGTTTATTTCTGACTAGCAAAGTGAAAATTCTATGTAAAAAAAAAAAGTGAAATTATAAATCCCACAGCATTTTTTTCTCAAATTTTCCATTTGTAAAATTATTTATATTAAATATATTTATTTATTCTACTGTGGGTTTAGAAAATTATTACCCCCTTAAAATTAATCACATATTGTTGCTTTGCAGCCTGAGATGAAGATAGACACATTTTAAGTGCAACATATAACATCAAAGTAAAAAATAAAATGCCAACATAAAAATAAAAATACAAAATAAATTTAGAATCACTGCGTTGGAAAAAGTATCACCCCCTTCTGTCAGTATTTTTATGTGAACCAACTTTTGCTTTAATTACAGACTTTAGTCTGTTGGGATACATCTCTACTAACTTTTCACATCTAGACTTTGCAATATTTGCCCACTCTTCTTTGCAGAACTGCACAATTTTAAATTTGATGGTTTGTGAATTGCAGTCTTCAAGTCATTCCACAGATTTCCAAAGGGTTTAAGTCTGGGTTCTGACTAGGCAATGTAATGACATTCACCTTTTTCTCATTCAACCACTGTGTGGTCACTGTGTGCTCTGAATCACTGCCTTCTTCCCATTGACAACTTTCTGGTAGAGGGCAGCAGATTTTTTTTCAAGACAGTATTTTTACTCTTGTCTATCCTGACAAGAGCTCCAGTTCCTGCTTCAGAGAAACACCCCATAACAGGATATTACCACCTCCATGATTTACTGTAGGAATGGTGTTATTTGGATAAACTGTATTAGATTTCCACCAGACATTTTATTTGGTGTTGAGGCCAGATAATTAAATTTTAGTCTCATCTGATCATAACAAGTGGCCTCAGAATCATTAAGGTGCATTTTAGGCTTTTTCCATTTGTGGAGAATATTGTCACAGGCCTCTTGGTAGCCTCTCTGACTAGTTTCCTACTGGCTATTTCATCCAATTTGGAGTGACATCCTGATCCAGGGAGGGTCTGTGTTGTACCAAATACCTTCCACTTCTTAATAATAGACTTCACTGTGACTTCTAGATATTGATGAAGCCTTTGAATTTTTTTTGTATCCATCTCCTGACTTGAGCCTTTCCATATAACTTTATCCCGAAGATCTTTTAGCAGTGCTTTGCCACCCAGTTGATTGTTTGCTTCAGTTGTACTACAAAGAACTGAAATGCTCCAGTAAAAGCTAACACCTGTTTGAGTTTACAAATCATTTTAGGAGGTGATCTTTTTAAAACTCAGTTGCACTGAGTAAATACAGCTAGACAAAAAAAAAAAAAAAAAAAAAACTGTTCGTTTTAATGTCAGGCCATCATCATTTCAAAGCAACAACATGTGATTATTTTAAGGGATTATTTTCTATACCCACTTATGTATTTCTTATTTTAATACTGTCTTGTTTAAGTTTGGTGTAATGTAGTGTATTTACATTTGATGTTAAAGCTGCACTAAACCCATCTTGTGCAAACTCCATCCGAGATGAATCGCCAGTGGTCTGGGTTCCTAGCAAATAAAATAAGCAACAATGCAGTTAACTAGTAGCTGATTATTATTATTATTAGTAGTAGTAGTAGTATACATCAGCCCTGTTTCCTCTGCAAACATACCTTCAATGGCAATAATGTTCTCTTTGAGTTGTTCACGAATACTGTTCAGCGCATCAAATTCAGTTACTTTGAACACATGCTTATTGGGGGGTAAAGATGCAATAATCGCCAGCTCCCTTCTTGCTTTGTCAACATTAAAAGCATTGCCAACCTAAGAAAAATTCAAAGTGGGGATAACGCTCTATAAATATGTGTTTACAACGTCTGGCATCATTTATTCAACCTCATGTCATTCCAAATATGTACTCTTTTTATTTCCCTTTCTGATCACAAAATAAATTATATTTAAAATGTTTCATATATTTTTGTCTATAAAATGAAGGACAGTTGGGTCTAAAACAACTTTCAAATACTTTTATTTTATGGACCAAAACATAAATAAATAAATAAATAAATAAATAAATAAATAAATAAATAAATAAATAAATAAATAAATAAATAATTCTTAAGAAGAAAGTGAGTCGTACAGGTTTGTAATGATATGGATGGTAAATGATGACGGAATTTCTATTTTATGTATACATTTAATTTACACAGCAAACAAAATCTTTCACACAGCAAATTAAAATCTTTTCCAAGACAAACATAAGGAAGGGCTACATAATGATCTTACCCCAATCGCATATCGCGTTATATCTTTGGCTTGAGCTTGTTGAACAGCTTCAGTCAAGAACTTATCAGTTGATTTACCATCTGTGATAACAACCAGAATTTTGCTGGCTGATGGTCTTGCACCTCCTTTACTTACAAATAGCTCTTTCCTGTTAGGAAATAGTACAGAATATTTAAATAATAAATAGTTTAATGATGCAACTGTATACGATACATTTCTTATTAAGTTTATATTCTTAATTGTCTTAGTTTTCCTTTTTTTTCTTTGTGCTCATCCCATTCGGTTTTCTATCAGAAGTATCTTATGGTTAAATATAATTTTAATGAAATATCAGCAATCATGTCTTACACAAGATGTTTTATAGCTGTTGCAGTGTTAGTCCATCCTTTCTGTTGACGTATCTGAGTCACTGCATCTTCCCACGCCTTGGCGTTTTTGACTTGTTGAAAATTGTTATGAATTTCACAATTTGTAGAAAACTGTGCAATGGCAAACTGTAAGATAGATAGATATATGTAGTTCCTGATGCTATAAAAATTGGTGTTAAAAATCATATATAATCTAGAACATAAATGCATTGATCATCCTACCTGTGTGTCATGGTCTATAAAACTTTTGATCATTTCTATAACAAAAGCCTTCATCTTATTAAAATCCACATCATGTACACTTCCAGATCCATCCAATAAAAAAGCAATATCAATTTGGGATGTTGGGCATTCTGAGGTTGGAGAAAAAAAAAAGAATTGCATCATGTTTTCATCAATCTGAAGCTCGGCAGTGATAATCTAGTCATATACAGTTTGAAGACTGATTTGTCACAACCCCATACAAATACCTCTCAGAGTCCTTGGCAAAGGTTTGCTCACAACATTTTCTGAACTGATTTTAAAGCACATGCCGTTGTAAGTGGTTACGTCACAGTTCTTGGGTATGGTTGGACCACAAACCTGAGAAAAATTGAGATGTTATTTTCAACATGACAAATACAAGTGTAAAATTGGAGTTGCAACATTTTTTTGTCCATCTTTATGACTCAAATCATGTTGCTGTCCTTACTTTTTTACATTAGTACATGCACAGAATCTAGTATTTTTCTTTCATGTTTTTGCAGTACAAATGTTATCATTTTTTTTCAGGCTGTCATAAAAGAATTTTTCTAAGCAATTTATAAAAACAGCACTAATATTTTATGTTCGCGAATTTACAGGGATTATTTAACATATAACCATAAATCCAAAAGTTGGGTTGTTCTGAAAGATATCATAAAAAATCAAGAATATGTGATTTGTTCATTCTATTTAATCTTTATCTAACTGAAGTATTTAATTCAATTAAAGTACAAAGAAAATATTTCCAATGATTTTCAATGATTTTTTGTAAATACGAACAAATTTAGATTTTGATAGCTGCAACACACTCCAAAAAAGTTTGGACAGAGGAATGTTTGCCACTGTGTCACATCAGCTTTCCTTTTAATTACAATATTTAATCATTTTGGGAATTAATCATGCATTTTTTGCAAGCAAAATACCCCCAATATACATATATATATATATATATATATATATATATATATATATATATATATATATATATATTAGTGGCATTCCATCCATACAAGCTGTGAATGCTCCGCTTTAAGAGAATTTAAGAGAATAAGTTCAGGGGATAAAATAATATAAACATGATTATAAGTTGATCCATTGTCATTTGAGATGTAGTCTCAGCCTCAGACGTCACGCCCACGAACGTTGGCTAAACGTCTGATGCATATGGTGACGGGCGAACCAAGATGGCAGCCTGAACGGTCGCATTTTTGAACGCTTGCACCAAGTTTCTTTATAGACGTTGCTAATAAGCTGTGTGTAGTTATTTCGGTTCTACATTGAGTTATTACGATCTGGTGTATTATTCAGAACTATTTTTGCTTCACCATGGTTCGTAAGAGAAGGCTTTCGGCTCAGTTAGAAAAAGCTAAAAGTACTAGCGATAGCATATGCTCACTTGCTAGCAGTGGGCATGATTATGTCGCTTCTATGAGTGAGGAAGATCCATTTCCCTGGCCGAAGAGGAGTTTCCAGCTTTGCCTGTTACTCCATGTAAGTCACCAGCTGCTAAGAAAAAGGCAAGTGACGAAAGTGTTGATGTCTCTTCTCAGCTAGACTGCATAAAGCAGCTGATTAACTGCCGCTCGGACACTATTGAGCAAAAGATTTCGGATTTGAATGGAAAAGTGGATGCTGTGACGTCTGAGCTGAAATCTGTGGCAGCAAAGGTGGTGTGCTTAGAGCGACGCGTGGATCAAGTTGAACAACCGATTAGCCAGATGCAAAGAAGAATGGATGATCTAGAAACCTACATGAGACGGCGCAACCTGAAGTTGATAGGTATTCCAGAGGTGGCTGATGAAAACATCCGTCTTGAAGTCGTCAGGATTTGTCAGGCTGTGTGTGCCAACTACTTCTTATTATATGAACATGTAATATTTTTTTTTTTTTTTTGAAGTATGACAAGAAGCTAGATAACGAGGCTTTCATTATTAATCTTTTGATCATACTTGTTAAGTTTCATATTCATCGCTGTAAATTTAGTAATCAGAAACCTCTTTTTTCTGTGGTACTTAAAGAATTAGATATTTATAAAAGTACTATTAAGGAGAGTACAAACAAAAAAGCTATTAAAACTCTGTGTTTGTTTGATTCTTTTAAGTTATTATGATTTAGCAAGGCCTGTCATTTATTGTAATTTTTTATTTATTTGTTTTTATGTATTTATTTATTTATTTTTTACAGTGTAGTTTATGTATTTATGTTCATAATACATGTTAGTACTTTTTTTTTTTTTTTTTTTTTGTATACACCCTTGGCACATTTGTATTTGTATATGTTGTTCAAGCATTAATAAAAAAAAAAAAAAAAAAAAAAAGTCTGATGCATATGGTACACTTAACTGGAAACACTTCAGGAATGTCGAAGTCGTCATCTGATTAGTTGAATTTGACCGGATTTCCGGGAGACGCGAGTGTCGCGTTTATTTTCGTTTACTCGGCGTTTTGCTAAAAGGTGCTTATGCAGACGCCGTTGTTGTTATACACATATGTGACGTTGGCGAACAAATTACTGACTTACTGCTTGTTCTCCCTCTTCTTCGTTATCTTTCAATGCTGGTTATTTCAATGACTGACTTGTTGCATGCCAGTCTGTTGTTGTGGGGGCGTTTCCACGCACAGAAACGTAACGTTGAATGAAACGAACTGTGATTGGTTGTTTGACATGTCGATCAAACGGTCTTATGGGCGGGACTTGGCCAATGAAAGAGGCCATGAATTCCAGACCTTCAGCCGTTAGTCTGAAGGTCTGGCTACGCGAGACTATTTGAGATGTAACTTAAAGCTTAAAGAGCTAGGAATAATTACGTAAAATTATTTATTTGCCAAATGGCAGTAATTTTCTTAAAATCTACCAGTTGCGGTTGCTTCCAGGCAAGCAGATTCTCCGCAGCTTTCTCGCCTCAGCTCTATTGCTATGACTTGACAGGATTGTAGCGTCATTGGTTTGCTGGCATGTGGCTGATTTCATTCCAAAGGTAAGCTGTCAGTAAAGTGCTTGCCCAAGCGGAAAAATGCACTGTTGCTGTCAGATCTCAATGGCTGAAAATCATATTGTTTTTGATGCAAAAAAAACTTGACTAAATCAAAAGAAAAAAATGCTGTAATTATTTACAAACACACACAAACATCTAAGTTGGTCAGTTAAATATTGGAAATCTTTTCTTGGTACCTTTGTAAATTAAATAAAGGTTAAAGAGAATTAACAAATCACAAAATTTGATGTTATTGCATTTTATAAAATGTCCAAACATTTCAGGAATTGGGGTTGTATAACACTTACCACTACACTTGAAGACTGAGAATCTAGAGACATTGAAAGTCCAAGTGACATGTTGACAGCCTCATCCGGGACTTTGTAATCACAAATAATACAATTGTTATCCTATTTTACATACTTGAAAGCATCATGCAAAAAAAAAAAAAAAACGAATTACCAGTAATGGTCTTTGGCCTGCAGTTTCCTTTGGTGACAGAACAGTCGTATATTTGTCCTCTTTGAGTTTGACTGTGTTGTATTAAAGGATCACTCACAAGCAGACTATGGAAGAAGACAGAAAGAACAATAGATTTTTTTAAAGGAATCTGTGGCATTTATGACTGGGTATACCTGGCAAAAATTAAAGACAAAAACGTATGGACATCAGCATGGTTTTGGTTAGTGTTGCAAAATATTTTAAATTACTGAAAATCACAGAATTTTTTTTTTTAAACTATACTGACAAATGTGGTTTTCTTATATTATTTTTTAACTGAACCAGAACAGTCTCCAGTGTCTCTATTCTATTTTAATTTAGTAATGGACAAAAAAAAAAAAAATGTCTAGCTTGACCTATATTACAGTGACAACAGTAGCTAGCTGTAAGAAATGTATTTGTCTTGTAGTGCCTTCTGACTAAAACCGAAAAACAGAAACAAAATTGCACAACTCAGACGTAGAAAGTTTATCTTAAAAGATTAAATGAATGTCTTGTTATATCTTATCAGAGTTTGTCATTTTAAGTGGTTTTACTTGAGTAATTCATTAATTTATTACACACATTACAGCTTTTGATTAGTGGCTTTAATATCCACATCAGTCTTGGTTTCAAATATTGTGAAGCTTTTAATGTTTGTTTTTAGTGATCTGTGGTATTGAGTGAGCTCACCTTGCACCTTCCTGTATCACTTTATAGCCAAAGCCATTGTTTGCCTTGTTTGTGAAAGTTTTCCAGGACACAGGATCAATGTTGAAAGCCATTATTGAATGGCATACTAAGTAAAAGAAAGGAAAATGATAAGTCTTTAAATGAATTATGAAACTAAGTACCTTCCTCAATAACAATTTGTAGCAGATATTGAATTTTTTGGGGCCAGTATGTAAGATTAAATTATACTTATAATGTAAATCGATGACTAGGGCATGCATTTTAGTCTGAGACTATAGGCGTCTTATCGCCTATAAGTCTTATCTGTGAAACAGGATATCCATAAATAAACTGTCTTAGTAAGATTATATTTAAATGCTTTTTTTTAATCAACGCTCTGTAGTTAAAAAAAAAAAAAAACATAATGCATTGCAATACAATGATTACTGAGAAATGCACAAATAAACATTACTAAAAGCCTGATGATCATGTTTGATACTCACATTTTAATGTGATTTATCTAAATGATGTACTGTATGGATAATCAAGTAAATCTGTAAGTTGTTTCAGTCCATGTTTACTTTATAAAGCAAGGTCTAACAGATATAACAGAATCTGCAATCTGTTCAGCTTACAGCAAGTATACAAGTGAAGAAAATAGTTTTTTTTCTGATTACTATCTTTATGGCATTAGGTAATTTCAGTATAGCTTATGCTACATATTTAATTACACATACATTTGAACTTACCATAAAACAAACACAAAGGCAACCGGAAATTCCAGTCCATTTTTTGCATCAAGGTAAAACAGAGGTGGAGAGTGAACAAAAGACACTGATACTAGTCACAAGTTTGAGTGAAGAACCTTAACTGGGACTGAGAGAAAAAGTCAAATGAAAAATAGAGGTATGCATGAGACTAAAGAGGAACTACCACAGAGGAAACTATATTCTACCAACAAAACCTCTTCAACCTTCTCATTCTGTATTTTTTTAACCATTACTGTGACTAAAAATAAATGACAGATCATTTTCAGAATTTCCACAGAGGATATTCTATTTTGCATATCTTGAAATCAAAACCAACAGTAGTGATTCTGACATAAAAGTAGGCGAATAAGAAAAAAAAATAGTTTACAAAAGCTTTTTAATTGATCATAACCGACAATTGCAATATCTTATTTTGTCATTAAAAGTCCCTGGAAAAAACATAGTACTTTCCACACAGAGCGTGAACATTCGCGCAGTGAAAAAATGAATGCTTTTTTAACAACCAGTCTGACGAATCCTTTCATATATTTCCGTATGCAACTCATAGTATTTTTATAATAATAAAGGATGTTTATAATAATAAGCAGTGTGGCATTATTAAACATACAAAGATGCAAACTGCAGATAACAATCAGATGTTATTACTTAAGCACTCAATGATGGTTTAAAGTAGGTTTTAAGCAAACACATTAATAATTATATAAATTGTCAAATGTGGCATTATGCCAGTTTTTCTTCTATTTATGTTTTAAGATGTTTTCTTGTAAGCATTATAGATTCATAGATAGTTTGTGTCTGGCGTAGAAGTAAACTTTATTTATCTTAAGTTAATGCTGTATATTGAGCAGTGGATGATGTTAAATATACAAAATTGATACATATCTGAGGAAAATGCATTGTTGGTTGACACCACCTCGCGTGCAGGCGTGAATTAGCAGAAAGCGAACAATCGATTCGCGCTCGGTGTGAAAGCACCATTCATTGACAATTCGCCTTGCGTTTTCGCATCGCGCTCAGTGTGGAAAGGCCTTTAGGTTGTACTTATCTCAATAGTTACTAGCTATTCTGTTACTAGTAAACCATTGCAAGTACTAGTGCCCAATAAATAAGTACACACACATAAATGTAGTCCTGTGTGTGTGTGTGTGTGTGTGTGTGTGTGTGTGTGTGTGTGTGTGTATGTGTGTACCTGGTATTCATCACGTTGTGGGGACCAAATGTCCCCACAAGGATAGGAATACCAGTAGATTTTGACCTTGTGGGGACATTTCTTAGGTCCCCATGAGGAAACAGGCTTATAAATCATGCACAATGAGTTTTTTTGAGGAAGTAAAAGTGTGCACAATGTCCTGTGAGGGCTAGGTTTAGGTGTAGGGTAGGTTTAGGGCGATAGAAAGTACGGTTTGTACAGTATAAAAACCATTATGCCTATGGAATGTCCCCATAAAACATGTAAACCCAACATGTGTGTGTGTGTGTGTGTGTGTGTGTGTGTGTGTGCTTAATTACACTCCGCCCTCTCCATGTTATCTAATGGTACGCGAGGCAAACTAAATAATTAAATTTCACTTTAAATAATTGTTTTTCAAAGATGTTTTTTTTTTTGTAATTTTATGTAGTTTTTATCACGCTGATGTAAGTTCAAGTGCTCGTTTTTTAAATAAGTTTGGTTTTAGTTATGTAATGCTATTGAAAAGGCAGCATGACGTCATGATTGACAGCTGATATTGACAGATTCTCTGAGTGAACTGAGGCACCAACAGACTTTTTTTGGTATCTTCAGGTGGAGATTGGGGTTTTATTTACCTTATTTTAACACAAGCCTCTGGTACGACAATAAGCAGACAAATATAGAAGCAGTCAGTCTAATTATACTGCGCAGATATGGGTACAGAGTTCTCTACTGCACAGACTCTGGTTCCAAATCAGCTGCTTCACTTTTCTTCAATGGAAGAGAGTGAAGTTGCGTTGTCCATCTTTTTTTTTTTTTACAGTAAATGGTAGCATGAAAACAGATATCAGTACCTTTTAAGGATTAAATGTTAAAGCGGCTAGCCATATGTTGGAGGGAAAGGTCACAGCATTATACATAAAAAAAATACAGAAGCATGACTAAAATAACCCTAAACTACTTGTGTACTGTCATCATGATCAACAACAAGCATCTTCTGTTATTACTTGAATGTACACTTTTTAATTTATTTGAATATACTTAAGTTTATTATGTGTCTGGTACTCACCTTATTAATGAATAGAAATTGTAATTTGCAAGTCAAGCTGCAAATTCCTCCTCAGCGTCAGCTGTCTCCGTAATAAGCCTATGATCTGTGTAGCATGATTAATGAATCTATTAGCAAGAATGCTTTCCTTCCTTTTGCTATCAAAGCAGAAGTTGCATAGTATAAATTAAGCGCAGTCGGGAGGACAATCGCACTTTGGCACCTTATAAGGCAACTGTGCACTTGATGTATCTCTTGAATCTGACACCTCAGCTGCACAATCGTTTCTCAACACAGAATACTCTGACTCACTTTCAAACTCAAACCTTCATTTCCTACACAAATAAAGTTTTGCATACAAAGAGAATTACACTACAATGCATATTGCCAAAAGTATTTTTTACTTTCTTTCTTTTGCCTTTTTTTATTCTGTGTTTTTTATTCTATATTAAAGAAATCGAAAGAAACATGATAAGAAAACATCTCTAAAAGAGTGTACATGTGAGTGTACATGTTCTTATTGAAAAATATTCGAAAAAATTCAAGTCAAATTAATTTTTTTATAATGTAAAAAGTAAAAAAAAAAAAAACCACTTAGAACAAAGGATGACCCTTGCAGTTAAAATAGTAAGGTTGAAACATTATTGTTTACTGTTTAATCTTTCGTTATAATGCATCTATTTGTGTGTGTGATCCACATCTTTTGTCTTTTGTTCTGTTATAATGATTTTTACTTACTGTTCAAAAGTTTGTTCAAAAGATTTTTTTTAAAGAAATGCAAACTTTTATTCAGCAAGAATGTATTAAACTAATCAAAAGAGACATTTATGTTACAAAAGCTTTCTAGTTCAAAAAAAAGTTGCTCCTTTGAATTTTCAATTCATTAAAAACATCTTGAAAAAATTAGCACAACTGTTTGTTTCTTAAGATGTAAATCAGCATTATCAGAATGATTTCTAGATGATCCAGGGCTGTGAAATGTGGTGAAGATTCAATGGGCCCACAGCTATCGGGGTGTCACGTTGGAGTAAGGAGATCTGGGTCCAAATGCAGGGAAAGGGTTTTTAATTAAACAATAAACAAACAAAACCAAAAGGCCAACACGGCACAAACTGAACATAAACTGAAATACAAAATAACAAAACCAGGAACAAGATCAAGAACATCAGGAACACCAAGACATAAGACAATGCAGCCAGGATGAGTAGTGGGAAATGAGTGTTCTTATAGACCATATGTGATTGTGAACAGGTGTGCGTGTAATCAGTGATAACGACTAGACAGGAGTGTACAATTAGGGATGTGTGTGCAGGGAAGGGAAAACAGCGACCTCAGGTGGCTGAGGGGAGCCCCACAGCCCAGATCATGACACTACCCCCTCCCCACGGAACGGTTCCCAGACGTTCCCTAAGTCTGGAGGGAGGAGGCACGGAGGAAGGCAAGTCAGGGGGAGGGATGGCGGGCCAGGCCCGTGTAACGGCGCGTCAGGCCCAATAGCGGACACCGCCGCGTCAGGCACGGAGATAGCGGACGTCGCCGCGTCGGGCAGGGAGATAGTGGACACCGCCGCGTCAGGCACGGAGATAGCGGTCACAGCCGCGTCCGTACCAGAGAGAGCGGTCACCGCCGCGTCCGGAACAGAGAGAGCGGTCACCGCCGCGTCCGGAAAAGAGAGAGCGGTCACCGCCGCGTCCGGAACAGAGAGCGCGGTCACCGCCGCGTCCGGAACAGAGAGAGCGGTCACCGCCGCGTCAGGAGCAGAGAGAGCGGTCACCGCCGCGTCCAGAACAGAGAGAGCGGTCACCGGCGCGTCCGGAAAAGAGAGAGCGGTCACCGGCGCGTCCGGAGCAGAGAGAGCGGTCACCGCCGCGTCCGGAGCAGAGAGAGCGGTCACAGCCGCGTCCGTACCAGAGAGAGCGGTCACCGCCGCGCCTGGAACAGAGAGAGCGGTCACCGCCGCGTCCGGAAAAGAGAGCGCGGTCACCGCCGCGTCCGGAACAGAGAGAGCGGTCACCGCCGCGTCAGGAGCAGAGAGAGCGGTCACCGCCGCGTCAGGAGCAGAGAGAGCGGTCACCGCCGCGTCAGGAGCAGAGAGAGCGGTCACCGGCGCGTCCGGAACAGAGAGAGCGGTCACCGGCGCGTCCGGAAAAGAGAGAGCGGTCACCGCCGCGTCCGGAGCAGAGAGAGCGGTCACCGCCGCGTCCGGAACAGAGAGAGCGGTCACCGCCGCGTCAGGAGCAGAGAGAGCGGTCACCGCCGCGTCAGGAGCAGAGAGAGCGGTCACCGCCGCGTCAGGAGCAGAGAGAGCGGTCACCGCCGCGTCCGGAGCAGATAGAGCGGTCACCGCCGCGTCCAGAACAGAGAGAGCGGTCACCGCCGCGTCAGGAGCAGAGAGAGCGGTCACCGCCGCGTCCGGAGCAGAGAGAGCGGTCACCGCCGCGTCAGGAGCAGAGAGAGCGGTCACCGCCGCGTCAGGAGCAGAGAGAGCGGTCACCGCCGCGTCAGGAGCAGAGAGAGCGGTCACTGCTGCGTCCGGAACAGAGAGCGCGGTCACCGCCGCGTCAGGATCGGAGATAGCGGTCACTGCCGCGTCCGGAACAGAGAGAGCGGTCACTGCCGCGTCAGGAACAGAGAGAGCGGTCACTGCCGCGTCAGGATCGGAGATAGCGGTCACTGCCGCGTCCGGAACAGAGAGAGCGGTCACTGCCGCGTCAGGATCGGAGATAGCGGTCACTGCCGCGTCAGGAACAGCGAGAGCGGTCACCGCCGCATCAGGAACAGCGAGAGCGGTCACCGCCGCATCAGGAACAGCGAGAGCGGTCACCGCCGCGTCAGGATCGGAGATAGCGGTCACTGCCGCGTCCGGAACAGAGAGAGCGGTCACTGCCGCGTCAGGATCGGAGATAGCGGTCACTGCCGCGTCAGGAACAGCGAGAGCGGTCACCGCCGCATCAGGAACAGCGAGAGCGGTCACCGCCGCATCAGGAACCGAGACAACGGACACTTCCGCCTTCCCACGGAAGAGCCACTCCGCCCCCACCGCAAAGCGGGAACGCCGTCGCGCCGTCTCGGCCCTACAGGCCTCCATCTCGGCCAGTTGGAGGTAGATCACCTCCTCGAACCGAGCGGCCGACGCCGCCTCAAAAGATGCCGCCTCCTCCGAAAGAAAAAAAAAATTACTCCCCGCTGGACCCATCTGTGCTGGCTGCATTCTGTCACGGATTAGTAAAGGAGGTCTGGGTCCAAATGCAGGGAGAGAATATTTTTAATGAATATAACAAAACAAACTAACAAAAAGGCCAACACGGCACAAACTGAACATAAACTGAAATACAAAATAACAAAACCAGGAACAAGATCAAGAACATCAGGAACACCAAGACATAAGACAATGCAGCCAGGATGAGTAGTGGGAAATGAGTGTTCTTATAGACCATATGTGATTGTGAACAGGTGTGCGTGTAATCAGTGATAACGACTAGACAGGAGTGTACAATTAGGGATGTGTGTGCAGGGAAGGGAAAACAGCGACCTCAGGTGGCTGAGGGGAGCCCCACAGCCCAGATCATGACACGGGGGCCCAGAGATTTCAGTCGGGTGTTGAATGCAGCTTTTGTTATCCTAATCTTTCAAGTCTGTAGGAAATGTTTTCTAAACAGGCTGGCCTCAAACATTTGGATGGTAGTGCATCTATTTCTCACAATCTACCTGTAGAATGTGTGTGTGTTGCACACATGTGTTCATAGAAGCTGTATATCTGGAAATGGACATGTGGGGGCAGCGGGGAGTAGAAGGGGTGTGTTTTGGGTGAGCAGCTTCCGTTAAGTGGAATTCGATAGTGGTTACTCATTAAAGAAGTTCATACAAAACTATCACACGACTCTTCTGTTCTGTGCACATCTACATGGTGTTAGAAGCGGGATTGTTGACAAATCATGGCTCAGAATCTACGACGTATAGAACCACTCGTGTTTGACGATGACATCGCTAACAACTGGCTAAAATTCAAGAGGGAATGGGACGTGTACAGCAAAGCAGGACTATCGGACAAGTCAAAGAAGGTGCAAGCTTACACATTTCTCAATTTAGCCGGTTCGGATGCACTAGATAAATATGAGTCATTTCACTTTCAAGAAGACGAAGAAAAAGAAGATCCTGATGTGTTAATTAAAAAATTTGATGAGATATGTTTACCAGAACGGAACGTTATAATGGATAGACATGCATTCAACAGCACAGTGCAAAAATCAGACGAAGGAATTCAATCCTACGTGGCTACTTTAAGACTGCTTGCAAAAAAATGTGACTTTGGCTCGCTAAATGATGAACTAATACGAGACCGAATTGTCTGTGGTATCCACAATGATGCAGTACGTGCTCAGCTGTTAAGGGAGAAAAACTTGACATTAGAATCAGCGATTAGAACATGTATGCTGTTTGAGCGTGCCGACAGGGGTACTAAGGAACTTAAAAGAGAGGCTGAAGTGTTTGCCGTGCAGCAGTACAAAAGACGCTGTAACAATTGCGGGGGTGAGCACGCTATTGAGCGCAATAAATGCCCGGCTTTCAACAAACGCTGCAACTCATGCAACAAGTGGAATCACTTTGCCAAGTGTTGTAGATCTAAGCCTCAAAACGCAGGTGGGCGGATGGCGCCATCTAGTGGACCTAGTGAAAGAAACTTACACAGAGTAAATGAAGTGGAAAGTGAGGTCAACCAAGATTATTTTCATTGTGAAAGCGTGGATCTGTTTGCAAACAAAGGAGAAATATACACAACTCTCTTAACAACCAGTAATAAGCAGGTCAAGCTGAAAATAGATACTGGAGCTAAATGCAATGTTATGCCTTTATCTACACTACAGCAGGTTGACCACAATGCCCAAATTGATCAGTCAAACAGAGTCAATCTAATAGCATATGGTGGTCAAACAATCCAGACACTGGGCACTGCCACCTTATTTCTTTCAGGAGGCCAACTGCAATTCCACATAGTGGACAGAAATGTTAAAAGCTTGTTAGGCTTACCTGACAGCATGAGGTTAAATCTCATACAACTCAGCCCTGAAGTACACGCTGTTCAACAGCAGGCTCCCGAGATGACTGATTATGATGATTTGTTTCGTACTGACAGCATTGGCAAGCTTCCAGTCATGTATCACATGCGCCTGGATGAATCAGTGCGTCCTACTGTGTGTGCCCCCAGAAGGATCCCGTTGGCTATGAAAGACAAAGTCTTACAAGAGTTGGAAAGAATGAACAGACTGGGCATCATCTCACCAGTGGAGGAGGCTACCCCTTGGGTGTCTGCCATGGCAGCCACAGTCAAAAAAGATGGTACGGTACGCATATGCATCGACCCTGTGCATCTTAATAAGGCTCTTCTGAGGCCTCATCATCCATTAAAGACTGTGGAGCAAGTGATCGCTGATATGCCACAGGCAAAGGTCTTCAGCATTTTGGATGCAAAATGTGGATTCTGGCAGATCCCTCTGGATGAGGAATCATCGAGACTCACAACCTTTATGACCCCGTTCGGAAGGTACAAGTTTCTACGAATGCCATATGGGATTTCAACTGGAAGTGAAGTCTTTCAGAGATGCATGGAACAGCTCTTCTCTGGGCAGCCTTGTGAAATAGTTGTGGATGACATCTTGATCTGGGGCTCTTCTGTTGAGGAACACGACAAACGCCTTAAATGTGTGCTAGACCGTGTCAGAGCCATCAATATGCAGCTGAATCCAATAAAATGTCGTTTCCGGGTCTCAGAGGTGCCGTATGTAGGCCACCTTCTCACAGACAAAGGTGTCAAGCCTGACCCAGAAAAAACCAAGGCCGTACACCAGATGCCTACTCCAGAAGACAAACACAGTTTGCAGAGGTTTCTGGGCATGACCAATTATCTTTCAAAATTCATACACCGTTACAGTGAGATAACAGCTCCCCTACGTCAGCTTCTGCGTCAAGATGCAGAATGGCATTGGACTGAACAACATGCTGCTGCTGTGGACGCACTTAAGGGACATCTGACAAGTCCACCTGTCCTACAGTATTTTGATGTGCACAAACCAGTGACATTGTCTGCTGATGCTTCCCAGCACGGTCTCGGCGCCGTTTGTCTTCAGGATGGCAGGCCTGTTGCATTTGCATCAAGATCTCTCACTGACACTGAAGCACGTTATGCACAGATTGAGAAAGAACTCCTGGCAGTAGTCTTTGCCTGTGTAAAGTTTCATGATTATATCTATGGACGTCCAGTGACTGTTGAGACAGATCATCAGCCCCTTATAACTATCCTGAGAAAGCCTCTGCACACAGCGTCGGTGCGCATCCAGCGGATGATGCTCAAACTTCAGCGCTATCATCTGAATGTTATCTATAAACGAGGACGTGAACTGTATGTTGCGGATGCACTTTCACGTGCACACCTCCCCACCACAGACACTCCAGGAGCCATTGAGGACTATGATGTGTTGGCTCTGGAACAGGTGTTGTCGTCCAAAAGGATTGAGGAACTCAAGCAAACCACACAGGCAGATGTTCTTTGCAAACGCCTCATGGACACTATCCTCACTGGCTGGCCTGACTCATATAAGGACATTCCACATGACATCCGTCCGTTCTACGCAATGCGGGATGAACTGACAGTAGATGATGGTTTGATTCTGCGTGGTCAGAGGTATGTGATCCCTCACTCCCTCCAGAAATACTACCTAACACAGCTTCATCAAGGTCATCCCGGCCTTCAGTCCACTAAGCGAAGAGCACGTGAAACCATGTTCTGGCCTACAATGTACAGTGATATTGAAAGAGAGGTATCCAGATGTGCGCCATGCAATGCGTTAAAGCAACACCAGATGAGAGAACCCTTGCAACTTCACCAGATACCAGACAGCCCATGGTCTATCACAGGAGCTGACATATTTGAGTGGTCAGGCAAGCATTACCTTGTCTTAGTGGACTCATACTCTGGATGGTGGGAATTCGATGCCATTCCGAATCTTTCCAGTAACACTGTGATTCGGCAATTGAAACGGCACTTTGCTGTTCATGGGATACCCCACCAGTTGATGACCGACAATGCAACATCATTTTCAAGCAGGGAATTCAAGAACTTTGCTCACCTGTGGGATTTTCAGCATGTCACGAGCAGCCCCAATTATCCGAGATCCAATGGCCTGGCAGAGCGTGGTGTCAGGTCTGCGAAGCATCTCCTTGAGAAGTGTGCACGTGATGGTTCTGATATTTATGCAGCCTTGCTTAACCTGCGCAACACCCCTAGGGATGGTTTGCCCTCCCCAGCGCAACGTCTATTTTCCCGACGCACCAGGTCTCTGATCCCCATGCTACCATCACAGCTGACACCGAGAGTTGAGCCTAATGTTCAGACAGCTCTGTTCGTACTCCGTCAAAAAGGGAAGATAAGCCATGACAAATCTGCCAGACGCCTTCCACCTCTGGAGCCTGGGCAGACAGTAAGGATGGAGACAACCTGCGGGTTTGACAAATTGGCCACAGTTTCTGGAAAGGCTATCCAACCTAACAGTTACATTGTCCAGTCTAATGGTAAGGCCTATGTCAGGAACCGCCGACACCTTCTACAAGTTCCTGAGTCGTACTGTCCTTTCATTACCACGTCTGCACCTATGATCTCTCCCAAACGGCAGGAAAATCCATGTGCTACAGTGCCACATGACACTTCAAAAAATGGAAGTGATGTACCTTCGCTACAAAACACTGACAGTTCTGAGCAAGAGGATTCTGACTCACAAGCTCCACTGGTTGTCACTCGATCAGGAAGAGTGTCCAAGCCTAATTCAAGGTTCAAAGACTTTGTCACACACTGAGTGAATATGCAGCGTGCCCTGTTTATTATACATGGAGCATGAGTTAAATGTTATTGATGTTCTTCGTATGCTGCACCCCCTTCTGTAGTTTCTATGCATGTGGGGTTATTAGTAAAAAAAAAAAAAAAAGAGAAAGATGTAGAATGTGTGTGTGTTGCACACATGTGTTCATAGAAGCTGTATATCTGGAAATGGACATGTGGGGGCAGCGGGGAGTAGAAGGGGTGTGTTTTGGGTGAGCAGCTTCCGTTAAGTGGAATTCGATAGTGGTTACTCATTAAAGAAGTTCATACAAAACTATCACACGACTCTTCTGTTCTGTGCACATCTACACTACCAAAAAAATATGTGACTTCCTGACACACAACCATAAATATACAGGAAGTGTATGTGTATATTTGGTAGAAGCAAGAAAGAGAGGAGGGTATGTGATCTAAGAAAACCTCAATAAAGATCAAATGAACACAAGCAGACTATAAAACTGTTCAATTAAACATAGCATGGCTTTGTGAACTCTTACATGTATTAGAATAGAATAGAATAGAATAGAATAGAATAGAATAGAATAGAATAGAATAGAATAGAATAGAATAGAATAGGAACTTTATTGTCATTATAGTAATACAATGAAATTAGTTTGGTGCCTCTCAGAGACAAGCAGCATTTAAAAAATAAAAAATACAAATACAAATATTCTGAAGGCGGCTAGCATAAACATTGTCTGGGTTGAGGTGCTTAGTTCTTACCTAGGCCAGGGGTCCGTTCTTCGTACCTCGCTTACTACATCCAAGATCAAATGACACATCCAAGATCAAATCATCGCGCTAACTATGAGCTCGCTATTCTGGTTCTCCGAACGCACCTGTTGTTGATGATTAGTATAGCTGGATGAAGTAATCTGATATCACTGGGTGGCTTAAAAGGGGCTACGTATCGATAGTAGAAACATTGATCGGCAACTCTTTGATTGGTCGGCGAACATGTCGAAGGAGACAAATTAAAGTC
>NW_027394382.1:26159-50225 GCF_049309525.1 Garra rufa | reverse complement strand
GCGTTTATAGAGCACTTTATTGTGTATTGCTGTACACCCCCATGAACTGTGTTCATGTTCATGTTAATTCACAGTACATAAATTATATATGAATACTTTTTTAGCTTAATATTAATTAACATTAATAAATGCTATTTATTTATTGGTCATGTTAACTAATATAGTTAATGCTAACAAATAAAACTGAATGGCAACATTTTATATTTTGTGTGTATGTGTCTGTGTGTTGATTTTAAAGTCTAACCCTTTCAATTCTGTAAACTTTAAATCCAAACTAGCAGAGGGTTACTGTGAATGCATGTGTCAACTGGGCACCGTCTTCCTTATTGATTCTTAGTTATGTAGCGCTTAAGAGTGATGTCTTATAACAGGAGGAGTCACCAGCAAAGCAATATCCACACAAAAATTGTACAGATAGGTAACGATGACATTTAAGCAGAAGTGGTGGACGTAAAGCAAGCAATAATAACATTTTGTTATCATCATGAATCATGTTCTTATCATCATCATCAGAGTATAGCGAAAATTTAGCATATTGGTTCACAGTTGGCATTATCTGAAGTCCTTGCATTGATTGCATTTAATTAAATCAACATTATATTTGGTCAGTCTGATTCTTGAGGCCTTAGAGATGTGAAATTGTGAAGATCTTGAGTTTTCATTGAGTTGTTATAACTTAGCCATAAAATGTCTGATCTGCCACAAAATTCACAGGTTTGGTAAGAGTCCTGGCCTGAAGACACCTAAAGACCAATATTCAGATATTATCATAGCGCCACTTGTTGGCAGCAGGATATATCATATCTTTCACTAACTCAAACATACCAAGGTCAATCTGCACCAAACTTCATATGTTTGATAATAGTGATGGCCTGAACACATCTACATGCCAATAATCAGTTACAGGCATAGCGCCACCATCTTTCAGCAGCAAGTTTGGCACATTTAAATGACTTATGACAGATTTTTTCTATATTTACTGTATTAAAAGCATACTGCCCACCGTTTGCTGATTTCCTGAAGCCACCGGTCGGCGGTGAGCCCGGGTGCGAGGGCCCGTTCATCGCTGCTCGCAGCTTTAATTAGGGCCCGAGCACCGATGGTGTGAGGACCCTATTGGAATTGCTCCGTTTATTATTAGGGCCCGAGCACCGATGGTGTGAGGACCCTATTGGATCTGCTCCGTTTCTTATTATTATTCTTCTTCTCCGGAATGAATCGCATTTTTGAGGGCCTAAACACACCCGAAAACTCATGAAACTTTGCACACACATCAAACCTGGCGAAAATGTACGTCTGATATGGGTTTCAGAGATGGGTGTGGCAAAATGGCTCGATAGCGCCACCTTTACACGTTCCGCGGTGTGCGCTTTCAGTTGTGATTCACGTACATGCACGAAAATCGGTACACACATGTAACTCACCAATACCTACAAAAAAGCCTCTTGGAGCAAAATTTGACACCCAACAGGAAGTCGGTTATTTTTAATTTTCTCAGCAAATTTTGTGTCATTTTTGCCATTTTCAGGCGTCATACTTGAACGAACTCCTCCTAGAGATTTATTCGGATCAACGCCAAATTTGCTGAGTCTAATCTAAACCCCTTTGTGACGTTAAATTGCGAAGATCTAGAGTTTTCATCGGAGGGCGTGTCCGTGGCGGCCTGGCAAATTTCGATGCTTCGCCATGAAAAAGGAAGTTGTTACAACTCAGGCATAAAATGTCTGATCTGCCCCAAACTTCACATGTGTGATAACACTCCTGACCTGATGACATCTACATGTCCATATTCAGTTATAGTCATAGCGCCACCTGCTGGCAACAGGAAGTGTCATGCTGTACTCTGCAACAAACTCCTCCTAGAGATTTATACAGATCAACACCAAAATCGGTCAGTCTAATATAAAGGCTTTAGTGATGTTTAATTGCGAAGATCTTGAGTTTTCGTTGAAGGGCGTGTCCGTGGCGGCCTGACAAATTTCGAGGTCTCGCCATGGATATAAAACTTGTTATAACTCAGCCATAAAATGTCCGATTTGCCTCAAACTTCACATATTCGATAAGAGTCCTGGCCTGAACACATCTGAAGGCCAATATTCTATTATAATCACAGCGCCACCTGTTGGCAACAGGAAATGACTTGTACCAAACTCCTCCTAGAGATTTAATGATATCAACATTATATTTGGTCAGTCTGATCTCGAGGCCTTAGAGATGTTAAATTGTGAAGATCTTGAGTTTTCGTTAAAGGGCGTGTCCATGGCGGCCTGACAAAGTTTGATGTTTCGCCATGGACATAAAAGTTGTTATAACTCAGCCATAAAATGTCCGATCTGCCTCAAACTTCACATGTTTGGTAAAAGTCCTGGCCTGAAGACATCTAAAGGCCAATATACAGATATTATTATAGCGCCACCTATTGGCAGCAGGATATATCATATCTTGCACTAACTCACACATACCAAGGTCAATCTGCACCAAACTTCATATGTTTGATCAAAGTGCTGGCCTGAACACATCTACATTGCCAATAATCAGTTATAGGCATAGCGCCACCAGCTGGCAGCAGGAAGTTTGGCACATTTAAGAGACTTTGATCTATTTTTCCTACATTTACTGTATTAAAAGCATACTGCCCACCGTTTGCTGTGTTCCTAAAGCCACCGGTCGGCGGTGAGCCCGTGTGCGAGGGCCCGTTCATCGCTGCTTGCAGCTTTAATTATTATTATTATTCTCAAAATGAATCGCATTTTTGAGGGCCTAAACATACCCGAAAACTCACGAAACTTTGCACACACATCAAGCCTGGCGAAAATTTACATCTGATATGGGTTTCAGAAGTGGGTGTGGCAAAATGGCTCGACAGCGCCACCTTTAGACGTTCAGCGGTGTGCGCTTTCAGCTGTGATTCATGTACATGCACGGAAATCGGTATACACATGTAACACACCAAAACCTACAAAAAAGCCTCTTGGAGCAAAATCCGGAACCCAACAGGAAGTTAGTTAATATTAATATTCTCAACAAAATTTGTGTCATTTTTGCCATTTTCAGGCGTCGTACTTGAACGAACTCCTCCTACAGATTTATTCGGATCAACGCCAAATTTGCTAAGCCTAATCTAAAGCCCTTTGTGACATTAAATTGTGAAGATCTAGAGTTTTCATCGGAGGGCGTGTCCGTGGCGGCCTCGCAAATTTCGATGTTTCGCCATGAAAAAGGAAGTTGCTATAACTCAGGCATACAATGTCCGATCTGTCCCAAGCTTCACATGTGTGATAACACTCCTGACCTGATGACATCTACATGCCCATATTCAGTTTTACTCATAGCGCCACCTGCTGGCAACAGGAAGTGTTATTCTGTACTCTGTAACAAACTCCTCCAAGAGATTTAATCAGATCAACACCAAAATCGGTCAGTCTAATAAAAATGCTTTAGCGATGTTAAATTGCGAAGATCTTGAGTTTTCATTGAAGGGCGTGTCCGTGGCGGCCTGACCAATTTTGAGGTCTCGCCATGGATCTAAAACTTGTTATAACTCAGCCATAAAATGTCCGATTTGCCTCAAACTTCACATGTTCGATAAGAGTCCTGGCCTGAACCAATATGAAGGCCAATATTCTATTATAATCACAGCGCCACCTGTTGGCAACAGGAAATTACTTGTATCAAACTCCTCCTAGAGATTTAATGATATCAACATTATATTTGGTCAGTCTGATCTAGAGGCCTTAGAGATGTTAAATTGTGAAGATCTTGAGTTTTCGTCAAAGGGCGTGTCCTTGGTGGCCTGACAAAATTTGATGTTTCGCCATGAACATAAAAGTTGTTATAACTCAGCCATAAAATGTCCGATCTGCCTCAAACTTCACATGTTTGGTAAAAGTCCTGGCCTGAAGACATCTAAAGGCCAATATTCAGATATTATCATAGCGCCACCTATTGGCAGTAGGATATATCATATCTTTCACTAACTCAAACATACCAAGGTCAATCTGCACCAAACTTCATATGTTTGATGAAAGGGCTGGCCTGAACACATCTACATGCCAATAATCAGTTATAGGCATAGCGCCACCAGCTGGCAGCAGGAAGTTTGGCACATTTAAGTGACTTTGATCTATTTTTCCTACATTTACTGTATTAAAAGCATACTGCCCACCGTTTGCTGTTTTCCTAAAGCCACCGGTCGATGGTGAGCCCGGGTGCGAGGGCCCGTTCATCGCTGCTTGCAGCTTTAATTATTATTATTATTATTCTTCTCCAAAATGAATCGCATTTTAGAGGGCCTAAACATGCCCGAAAAGTCATGAAACTTTGCACACACATCAAACCTGGCGAAAATTTACGTCTGATATGGGGTTCAGAAGTGGGTGTGGCAAAATGGCTCGACAGCGCCACCTTTACACATTCAGCGGTGTGCGCTTTCAGCTGTGATTCACGTACATGCAAGAAAATAGGTACACACGTGTAACACACCAATACCTACAAAAAAGCCTCTTGGAGCAAAATTTTACACCCAACAGGAAGTCGGTTATTTTTAATTTTCTCAGCAAAATTTGTGTCATTTTTGCCATTTTCAGGCGTCGTACTTGAACGAACTCCTCCTAGAGATTGATTCGGATCAATGCCGAATTTGGTGAGTCCAATCTAAAGCCCTTTGTGACGTTAAATTGCGAAGATCTAGAGTTTTCATCGGAGGGCGTGTCCGTGGCGGCCTCGCAAATTTCGATGTTTCGCCATGAAAAAGGAAGTTGCTATAACTTAGGCATAAAATGTCCGATCTGTCCCAAACTTCACATGTATTATAACACTCCTGACCTGAAGACATCTACATGCCTATATTCAGTTATAGTCATAGCGCCACCTGCAGGCAACAGGAAGTGTCATGCTGTACTCTACAACCAACTCCTCCTAGAGATTTATGCAGATCAACACCAAAATCGGTCAGTCTAATATAAAGGCCTTAGTGATGTTAAATTGTGAAGATCTTGAGTTTTCGGTAAAGGGTGTGTCCGTGGCGGCCTGACAAATTTCGAGGTCTCGCCATGGATATAAAACTTGTTATAACTCAGCCATAAAATGTCCGATTTGCCTCAGACTTCACATATTCGATAAGAGTCCTGGCCTGAATACATCTGAAGGCCAATATTCTATTATAATCACAGTGCCACCTGTTGGCAACAGGAAATGACTTGTATCAAACTCCTCCTAGAGATTTAATGATATCAACATTATATTTGGTCAGTCTGATCTAGAGGCCTTAGAGATGTTAAATTACAAAGATCTTGAGTTTTCGTTAAAGGGCGTGTCTGTGGCTGCGTGACAAAGTTTGATGTTTCGCCATGGACATAGAAGTTGTTATAACTCAGCCATAAAATGTCCGATCTGCCTCAAACTTCACAGGTTTGGTAAGAGTGCTGGCCTAAAGACACCTAAAGGCCAATATTCAGATATTATCATAGCGCCACCTGTTGGCAGCAGGATATATATTATACTTTCACTAACTCAAACATACCAAGGTCAATCTGCACCAAACTTCATATGTTTGATGAAAGTGGTGGCCTGAACACATCTACATGCCAATAATCAGTTATAGGCATAGCGCCACCAGCTGGCAGCAGGAAATTTGGCACATTTAAGTGACTTTGACATATTTCTCCTATTTTTACTGTATTAAAAGCATACTACCCACCATTTGCTGTGTTCCTAAAGCCACCGGTCGGCGGTGAGCCCGTGTGCGAGGGCCCGTTCATCGCTGCTTGCAGCTTTAATTATTCTTCTTCTTCTTCTTCTTCTCCAAAGTGAATCGCATTTTAGAGGACCTAAACATTCCCGAAAACTCACAAAACTTTGCACACACATCAAACCTGGCGAAAATGTACGTCTGATTTGGGTTTCAGAAGTGGGTGTGGCAAAATGGCTCGACAGCGCCACCTTTAGACGTTCAGCGGTGTGCGCTTTCAGCTGTGATTCACGTACGTACACGGAAATCGGTACACACATGTAACACACCAAAACCTACAAAAAAGCCTCTTGGAGCAAAATACGGAACCCAACAGGAAGTCGGTTAATATTAATTTTCTCAGCAAAATTTGTGTCATTTTTGCCATTTTCAGGCTTCGTACTTGAACGAACTCCTCCTAGAGATTGATTCGGATCAATGCCGAATTTGGTGAGTCCAATCTAAAGCCCTTTGTGACGTTAAATTGCGAAGATCTAGAGTTTTCATCGGAGGGCGTATCCGTGGCGGCCTCGCAAATTTCGATGTTTCGCCATGAAAAAGGAAGTTGCTATAACTCAGGCATACAATGTCCGATCCGTCCCAAACTTCACATGTGTGATAACACTCCTGACCTGATGACATCTACATGCCCATATTCAGTTTTACTCATAGCGCCACCTGCTGGCAACAGGAAGTGTCATGCTGTACTCTGCAACAAACTCCTCCAAGAGATTTTATCAGATCAACACCAAACTCGGTCAGTCTAATAAAAAGGCTTTAGCGATGTTAAATTGTGAAGATCTTGAGTTTTCGTTGAAGGGCGTGTCCGTGGCGGCCTGGCAAATTTCGAGGTCTCGCCATGGATAATACACTTGTTATAACTCAGCCATAAAATGTCCGATTTGCCTCAAACTTCACATGTTCGATAAGAGTCCTGACCTGAACCAATCTGAAGGCCAATATTCTATTATAATCACAGCGCCACCTGTTGGCAACAGGAAATGACTTGTATCAAACTCCTCTTAGAGATTTAATGATATCAACATTATATTTGGTCAGTCTGATCTAGAGGCCTTAAAGATGTTAAATTGCGAAGATCTTGAGTTTTCGTTAAAGGGCGTGTCTGTGGCTGCATGACAAAGTTTGATGTTTCGCCATGGACATAGAAGTTGTTATAACTCAGCCATAAAATGTCCGATCTGCCTCAAACTTCACAGGTTTGGTGAGAGTCCTGGCCTGAAGACACCTAAAGACCAATATTCAGATATTATCATAGCGCCACCTGTTGGCAGCAGGATATATCATATCTTTCACTAACTCAAAAATACCAAGGTCAATCTGCACCAAACTTCATATGTTTGATGAAAGTGCCAGCCTGAACACATCTACATGCCAATAATCAGTTACAGGCATAGCGCCACCAGCTGGCAGAAGGAAATTTGGCACATTTAAGTGACTTTGACATATTTTTCCTATTTTTACTGGATTAAAAGCATACTGCCCACCATTAGCTGTGTTCCAAAAGCCACCGGTCGGCGGTGAGCCCGTGTGCGAGGGCCCGTTCATCGCTGCTTGCAGCTTTAATTAGGGCCCGAGCCCAAAAGGGCGAAGGCCCTATTGTTTTTCTAAGGATTATTATTATTATTTTTTTTTCAATGTTTTGGGGGATTTTGGGGCCCTTAACATACACGAAAACTCTTGAAAATTTGCACACACATTGGAACCTGCGGCCATCAGGGCCGGACAGACTTTGACATGGGGGAGTCACCTGGGGGGGGCGTGGCATAGCGTTAAAAATTGCAACATTTGATGGACTCTGGAGCGCACACCAATTGATCTACAGTCACCACAATTCATACACATATAGACCTCATCGGGCCGAACAACTTCCGTGCTCACAGTCCGTGCTTCACCAAACAGGAAGTCAGCTATTCAGGGATGTCTAAAAAGCGCATGCAATGGAATTTGAAATACTCCTCCTAGACCTTTCCACCGATGGCCACCAAACTCGGTCAGCATGATCTCAAGACATTGGGGACGCAAAATTGCCAGGGGATTTTTGATATCTCGAACGGTTTGGCCGTGGCGGGGCGACAAAGTTATGGCGAGAAATGAGAAACAGGAAGTGTCTAATAACTTTAACACACTTTGTCTGATTTTGACCAAACGTCAGCAGTTTGTTCATCGTCTGATGCCGATCACAGAGATGTGACTATTAGGAGTCAAAGTTATAGCGCCACCAACTGGCAGCAGAAAGCGTGACGTTTTTGAAACGCTTTAATCTCAGCCTCTTAATTTTACTCAATTTGCTTCAAACTTCATCCCAATAATGTCAAAACACGACCGATAAGAATCTGTGAAGGGCGTTATCCATAACTTTTATCATGTTGCCATGGCAACGTGTCAAACTTTAACTTTAGCTTTTTGTGTTTTGGAGCCACTTAAAATACTCAGAATTTCATGAAACTTCACACACACATCTGTATTAATGATATTTAGACACTGATAAAAGCCCATAAATGGGCGTGGAGCAGGCGCTCCATAGCGCCACCTTTTGACAAAAGTTGGGGGTTTAGTTTGTCCTACAGTCACCAAACTCGGTACATATATTGATCTCATCAAGCCAGAAACATTTCTAATTTACACCCATTAGCTACGATCGACAGGAAGTCGGCTATTTTGATTTGAATGTGGATATTTGGAAAAATCAGGCTGTGGAATTTTATATACTTCTCTCGGGAAAACCAACCAATTCACACCAAACTTTTTTGACATGATGCCAACATTCTGAAGATTCTAAATTGCGAGCAGATTTAGGATATCTTGAACGGTGTTGATGTGGTGATTGATTGAAATCGGAGTAAAAAAGATAGCCGTAATGTTATTATATCTTTAAAGTGCAGCATCCAAAGTCTTTGAAACTTTTTTCATACAGACTACTAGTCATTCTGATCAGACAACGTTCATTTCATAATTATACAAAGATCTATGAATTAATGAAAATTAAAAAACAAATCTGATCCCTCTCTGCTCTGCACTTATGTGTGTGCGTGGTAAGTGGGTGTGTGTTTTTTGAGTGTTAGGGTGAGAGTGGGGAGGGGGGATGGGTGGAAAGAGAGAGTCAGAGAGGAGGAGATAGAAGGGAATATTTAAACTCTTGGTTGTTTATTCATTAGGATGTGAATTAGGGCTGGGTATTGTGACCAATTTGGCAATTCGATTCAATTGTTATTTTTATGGTTTCGATTCGATTCAATTCGATTCGATATCGATTAGCTATCAATATTTCATTTAAAATGTTAGGTTTGCAGACATGGGATCACTATTTTGATATAAATGCTGGTAACTTAAAACTCCCCTTCTTAAGTTTATTACCGAAATACACATCTACATTAATAATAGGGTGCACACAGTTGTTTATTTTAAACAACTTTTATTTTAAATGAATACTGTAACAAGAAGTCATAAATATGTGCATCCAATGTACACCATGTAAACAAACTGCAAAATGCACATTACTGTAAAAAAATTAAAAGACTAAATGTGCAACAGTGAAATCTATTGAGAACTTCAAACATGTTTAAGAAATATATTTTTTTTCTAAATTCAAATCAGGCCCATCATAAAGCCCTTGTCTGCATATACAAAACATTCTAACTGTCCATAAAACTAACAGTTCTTAACTACAGCCTAATAATTTTTGGTCACCAGATTTTTTTTGCAAAAAATTTACACCCATTAGCTACGACCAACAGGAAGTCAGCTATTTTGATTTGAATGTGGATTTTTGGAAAAATATAGCTGAATAAATTCATATCACTCATAGCAGAATCAGACAGTGCACACCAAACTTTGTCAACATGGTGCCAAGATACTGAAGATGTTAAAATGTGAACGGCTTTGGGATATCTTGAACGGTGTTGATGTGGTGATTTATGAAAGTAACAGTAAAAAAGATGGAGAGTTATTTCCATATATCTTTAAATTGCATTATTCTAACTCATCAAAACTTTTTACATATAAAGAACAAGAAATTCTTAGGAAATACGTGTAGTTTCAAAATGTTATCATGCTCAGAGGCCCCAAAAACATTAAAAGTGTCATATAAATTGTCAGATTAAAGCTCTAGTACCAGGGATGAACACTAGAGGTCCTCATAAGATAAGGAATCGTTTGAACAATAATGCTATTTAGCTCATTCTCAGTGTATAAGAATGAAAATAATCCATAGAATCAGTTGATATATACTGTACTGTCAGTGTACTTTTACATAAATATCTTGTATAGGTGCTTAGAGAGCATTAAAATCTTTTTTTTAATCTTTTAAGGAACAATTATATGATTTATATACATATATACAATCTCACTGATAGAATAAAAAATCTTATAAATATGACACTATACTGCTCAGTTCACTTAATTAGAATGAAAAAAAAAATACATCAACTAAGTTAATATGTATTTATTTTTAATATATTTGTTTATAATTATTTCACAGATGCTTATAGATCATTAAAATAATATTTAAAAATGGTTGTAGATCATAAAACATGGTAAATATTTAAAATAGTGTCTCTTTTGTTAACAATGGTTAATGAACTAACACACGAACGAACAACGAACAATATATTTGTACTCGATTTTCTTCAAACTTCATCAGAATGATGTAAAAACACGGCCGATGAGAGTCTGTAAAGGCGTCTCTGATGCATCAAATGCTGTTGCCATGGCAAATAAATAAAAATACAAAATACATTCAAATATTTGTTTCCTGGGTTTTTGAGGCAGATAGCGTGCCTAGAATTTCATTTTCCATTTTCAATTTTCAATGATTTATCATATATTTAAAGTGCAGCATCCTAACTCTTTGAAACTTTTTTCATACAAATAACTATTAATTCTGATTAAACACAGTTTATTTCATAATTATACAAAACTCCACGAATGAAAGAAAATTAAAAAACATATCTGATCTCACTCTGCTCTGCACTCTATGTGTGTGTTTGTGTGGTAAGGGAGGGGGGATGGGTGGCAAGAGAAAGAGTCAGACAGGAGGAGAGACAGTTAGGGTTAGTCCAAAGGGTTACTGTGAATGCATGTGCCAACTGGGCACCGTTTTCCTGATGCTATCGGGATGGCGACTGCCAGACGGCGAGGGCCCGGTCAACGCTGCTTGCAGCTTTAATTAGGGCCCGAGCCCAAAAGGGCGAAGGCCCTATTGTTCTTCTAAGGGTTCTTATTTTTTTTTTTTTTTTTTTTTTTTTTTTTTCAACCGTTTGGGCACTTTTGGGGGCCTTAACATACTCAAAAACTCTTGAAAATTTGCACACACGTTGGAATCTGCCGTCGTCCGGACGCCACAGAGGCTGGGACCCGGGCGTGGTTCAGGGCCTCTACAGCGCCCCCTGGAACACAGTTTGAAAACTTGATGTACTGCGCACACATACTTACACGTATTGATATGAAACTCGGTACACATATAGAACTCATCGAGCTGAACAACTTTTGTACTCTATGTCATAGGCTCCACGCAACAGGAAGTGAGATATTTAGGGCTGTTTAAAAAGCGCATGCTCTGGAATTTAACGTACTCCTCCCAGGGTTTCCATAGGATTGTCACCAAACTCGGTCAGCATGATCTCAAGACATTGGGGACGCTAAATTGCGAGGGGATTTTTGATATCTCGAACGGTTTGGCCGTGGCAAGGCGACAAAGTTATGGCGAGAAATGAGAAACAGGAAGTGTCTAATAACTGTTGTACACATTGCCTGATTCTGATGAAACTTCACCAGTTTGTTCGTTGTATGATGCCGATTCCATAAATGTGACTATTATGAGTCATAGTTATAGCGCCACCAACTGGCAGCAGGAAGCGTGTCATTTTCAAAATGCTTTGAAATCAGCCTCTTAATTTTACTTGATTTTCTTTAAACTTCATCAAAATCATGACAAAACACGGCCGATAAGAATATGTAAAGGGGTCGATGATAAATCAAATGCTGTTGCCATGGCAACATGTCAAACTTTAAAATTAGATTCCTGTCTTTTCGAGGCAGATAACATGCTTAGAATTTCATGAAACTCAACACACACATCAATATTTATGATAGTTAGACACTGGCAAAAGGTCATAAATGGGCGTGGAGCAGGCACTCTATAGCGCCATCTTTTGACAAAAGTTGGGGGGTTAGTTTTTCCTACAGTCACTAAACTCTGTACATATATTAATCTCATCAATTTGGACAACTTTCTAAATCAAACTCATTAGCTGAGACCAACAGGAAGCCGGCTATTTTGATTTGAATGTGGATTTTTGGAAAAATCAGGCTGTAAACAAATGCACACTACTTCTAAGAACAACCAGCTGTTCACACCAAACTTTTTTAACATGAAGAGAATATTCTGAAGATGTTAAATTGCGACCGGATTTTGGATATCTTGAACGGTGTGGACGTGGTGATTTTTTAAAGATATAGTAAAAAATATTTTTATATCTTTAAAGTGCAGCATCCAAACTCTTTAAAACTTTTTTCACACAGAGATCTAATCATTCTGAGCAAGTGCTGGAAATAAAAAATGTATACAAGCTTCTATGAATTAAAGAAAATTTAAAAAAGAACTCAGAAACCTGCTGTCACTCTGGTGAATGTCTCTACAGTATGTGTGTGCGTTCAGTCAGGCACAGAGAAGCTCATTATTGCAGGGGGGAGGGGTGAGAGGCAGAGAGGGTGACAGAGTAGAGAGCCATCCTACAGACCATCTTTGAACAAAATGCACATACTGTATGTAGTGTAATTACATAAATATGTCTGATCTTTGAGAGTCTGATATTTTGAGAAAATATAAAGGGTCACTAAGTCTTTCATTGTTCATTTTTTGCAGTTGTTGTTTTTTATTTATTTTTTACTTAACTGTACCATGAACTTGTCCTATTCAGTCACATAGCAAAAGATTTTAAAAAATACAACTTTTTAGCATGATCAATTTATCTTCATTGATAGACAATATTTACATAGTGTTATTTATTGAATATAAAATCATAATAATAAAAAATTAAGACAAACTTTGACAACAAAACAAACGTTACTGTTATCTCTTCAAAACATCTGAAAACCATAATTTTAAGATCAGTTATATATATGTATCACCCCGTTAAAATACTCAACTTGATTTTTAAAGATATTTTGAAAGAATGAAGCGTTTATAGAGCACTTTATTGTGTATTGCTGTACACCCACATGAACTGTGTTCATGTTCATGTTAATTCACAGTACATAAACTTTATATGAATACTTTTTTTAGCTTAATATTAATTAACATTAATAAATGCTATTTATTTATTGGTCATGTTAACTGATATAGTTAATTTTAACAAATGAAACTGGATGGCAACATTTTATATTTTGTGTGTATGTGTCTGTGTGTTGATTTTAAAGTGTAACCCTTTCAATTCTGTAAACTTAAAATCCAAACTAGCAGATGGTTACTGTGAATGCATGTGCCAACTGGGCACCGTCTTCCTTATTGATTCTTAGTTATGACAACAATTGATTTTATACAAAAATATATTATACAAAAATTGTACAGATAGGTAACAATGACATTTAAGCAGAAGTGGTGGATATAAAGGAAGCAATAATAACATTTTGCTATCATCATGAATTACATGTTCTTATTTGTAGCATACTGGTTCACAGTTGGCATCTATCTGAAGTCCTTGCATTGATTGCATTTAATTAAATCAACATTATATTTGGTCAGTCTGATCTTGAGGCCTTAGAGATGTTAAATTGTGAAGATCTTGAGTTTTCATTAAAGGGCATGTCCGTGGTGGCCTGACAAAGTTTGATGTTTCTGCATAGACATAGAAGTGGTTATAACTTAGCCTGAAAATGTCTGATCTGCCACAAAATTCACAGGTTTGGTAAGAGTCCTGGCCTGAAGACACCTAAAGACCAATATTCAGATATTATCATAGCGCCACCTGTTGGCAGCAGGATATCTCATATATTTCACTAACTCAAACACACCAAGGTCAATCTGCACCAAACTTCATATGTTTGATAATAGTGCTGGCCTGAACACATCTACATGTCAATAATCAGTTATAGGCATAGCGCCACCAGCTGGCAGCAGCAATTTTGGCACATTTAAATGACTTATGACATATTTTTTCTATATTTACTGTATTAAAAGCATAATGCCCACCGATTGCTGTTTTCCTGAAGCCACCGGTCGGCGGTGAGCCCGGGTGCGAGGGCCCGTTCATCGCTGCTCGCAGCTTTAATTTTTTTTTATTAGGGCCCGAGCACTACAGTGCGAGGACCCTATTGGAATTGCTCCGTTTATTATTAGGGCCCGAGCACCGATGGTGTGAGGACCCTATTGGATCTGCTCCGTTTCTTATTAGGGCCCGAGCACTACAGTGCGAGGACCCTATTGGAATTGCTCCGTTTATTATTATTCTTCTTCTTCTCCAAAATGAAAAGTCTTTTTGAGGGCCTAAACATGCCCGAAAACTCACGAAACTTTGCACACGCATCAGACCTGGCGAAAATTTACATCTGATATGGTTTTCAAAAGTGGGTGTGGCAAAATGGCTCGATAGCGCCACCTATAAAATTTCAACGGAGTGCGCCTCGAGCTACGTTTCACGTACATGTACGAAACTCGGTACACATATGTAACACACCAATACCTACAAAAAAGTCTCCTGGTGCAACATCCGAAACCCAACAGGAAGTCCGTTATATTGAATTTCCTGTACGATTTTTGTGCAGTTTTTGCCATTTTCAGGCCTCGTACTTTAACGAACTCCTCCTACAGTTTTTATCCGATCATCTTCAAATTTGCTGAGTGTCATCATAAGGCCTTCGCGATGTTAAATTGCGAAGCTTTAGAGTTTTCGTCGATGGGCGTGTCCGTGGCGGCCTGACAAACTTTGACGTTTCGCCATGAAAAAGGAAGTTGCTATAACTCAGGCATACGATGTCCGATCTGCCTCAAACTTCACATGTTTGATGACAGTCCGGTCCTTAACACATGTCAGTGCCCAAATTCAGTTATAGTCATAGCGCCACCTGCTGACAACAGGAAATGACATGTTTAACACTGTTACGGACTCTTAGCAACATATTGAAAAGCGTTAACAAGTCGTAAATAGGCTAGCTACATGCTACAAACATGCTAAAACATGCTAGCAACACTTAGCTAAGAGCTAAAGCATGCTATTAATAAAAATACAAAAGGAAATTGCTGTAACTCATGTATATACTGTTGAATCTGACCCAAACTTAATATTCAACATGCTACAAAAATAATAAAGCATGCTAGCAACACTTAGCTAATATGCTAAAGCATGCTAATAATACAATAAAACAGGAAGTTACTCTAACTCAGGCATACCATGTCCAATCAGCCCCAAACTTAACATGTTTGATAAGAATCCTGTCCTAAACACACGCCCATGCCTGTATTCAGTTATAGTCATAGCGCCACCAGCTGGTAACAGGAAGCCATATGTTTAATACTGTTGTGGATGACTAGCAACATTTAAAAAAAAATCAACAACTGTTAAAAAGGGTAGAAACATGCTAGAAACATGCTATAACATGTTAGCAACATTTAGCTAAGTGCTAAAGCATGCTCTTAATGCAATGAAACAGGAAGTTACTGTAACTCAGGCATGCAATGTCCAATCAGCCCCAAACTTCACATGTTTGATAACAGTCGTGACCTGAAGATGTCTACATGCCAATATTCAGTTATAGTTATAGCGCCACCTACTGTCAACAGGAAGTGACATGTTTAACACTGTGACACACTATTAGCAACACACTAAAAAAGCCATTGAGTGCTAAACTAGTTTAAAACGTACTCAAACATGCTAGCAACACTTACTTAGTGCTAAAGCATGTTGTTAAAGACATAAAACAGGAAGTTACTGTAACTCACGCATGCAATGTCCAATCAGCCCCAAACTTCACATGTTTTATAAGAGTCCTGGCCTGAAGAGATATATATGCCCATATTCAGTTATAGTCACAGCGCCACCTGCTGACAACAGGAAGTGACGTTTACTGGTGTTACGGACTCCTAGCAACATATTAAAAAGTGTTAGCAAGTTTTAAATAGGCTAGCATCATGCTACAATCAAGTAAAAATGCTAGCATCACTTAGCTAAGAGCTAAAGCATGATATTAATACAAAGAAAAATAAGTGTAACTCATGCATACAATGTCCAATCTGACCCAAGCTTAATATGTTTGATAAGAGTCCTGGTCTGAACACAAGCTCATGCCCATATTCAGTTATAGTAATAGTGCCACCTGCTGGCAACAGGAAGTCACATGTTTAATTCTGTTGTGGAAGCCCAGCAACATTTTAAAAATATCAACAAGTGTTAAATAGGGTAGCAACATGCTAGAAACATGTTAGCAACATTTAGCTAAGTGCTAAAGCATACTCTTAATGTAATGAAACAGGAAGTTACTGTAACTCAGGCATGCAATGTCCAATCAGCCCCAAACTTAATATGTTTGATAAGAGTCCTGGACTGAATACATTTACATGCCAATATTCAGTTATAGTCATAGCGCCACCAGCTGGCAACAGCAAATTACTTGTTTTACACTAACTTAAACATGCAATGTACAATTTGCACCAAACTTGACATGTTTGGCAATAGTCCTGGCCTGAAGACGTCTGAAAGCCAATATTCCGTAATAGCGCCACCTGTTGGCAGCAGGATATGTCATGTATTACACTCAAGCATGCCATGTTCAATCTGCACCAAACTTCATATGTTTGATAAAATCGCTGGCCCGAACTCATCAGCATGCCAATATTTAGTTATACACATAGCGCCACCAGGTGGCAGCAAGAAATCTGGCACATCTAAATGACTTCCACATATTCCTCCTAAATTTACTATGTTAAAAGCATAGTGCCCACCATTCGCCACAGGTCGGCGGTGAGCCCGGTGCGAGGGCCCTCCCATCGCTGCTTGCAGCTTTAATTATTATTATTCTTATTCTTATCCGGAATGAATCGCATTTTTGAGGGCCTAAACATACCCGAAAACTAACGAAACTTTGCACACACATCAGACCTGGCGAAAATGGACGTCTGATATGGGTTGCAGAAGTGGGTGTGGCAAAATGGCTCAATAGCGCCACCTTTACACGTTCCGCGGTGTGCGCATTCAGCTGTGATTATCGTACATGCACAAAAATCGGTACACACATGTAACACACCAATACCTACAAAAAAGCCTCTTGAGTTAAAATCCGAAACCCAACAGGAAGTCGGTTATTATTAATTTTCTCAGCAAAAATTGTGTCATTTTTGCCATTTTCAGGTGTCATACTTGAACGAACTCCTCCTAGAGATTTATTCCGATCAACACCAAATTTGGTGATTCTAATCTAAAGCCCTTTGTGGCGTTAAATTGTGAAGATCTAGAGTTTTCATCGGAGGGCGTGTCCGTGGCGGCCTCGCAAATTTCGATGTTTCGCCATGAAAAAGGAAGTTGCTATAACTTAGGCATAAAATGTCCGATCTGTCCCAAACTTCACATGTGTGATAACACTCCTGACCTGAAGACATCTACATGCCCATATTCAGTTATAGTCATAGCGCCACCTGCAGGCAACAGGAAGTGTCATGCTGTACTCTACAACCAACTCCTCCTAGAGATTTATACAGATCAACTCCAAAATCGGTCAGTCTAATATAAAGGCCTTAGCGATGTTAAATTGTAAAGATCTTAAGTTTTCGGTAAAGGGCGTGTCCGTGGCGGCCTGACAAATTTCGAGGTCTCGCCATGGATATAAAACTTGTTATAACTCAGCCATAAAATGTCCGATTTGCCTCAAACTTCACATATTCGATAAGAGTCCTGGCCTGAACCAATCTGAAGGCCAATATTCTATTATAATCACAGCGCCACCTGTTGGCAACAGGAAATGTCTTGTATCAAACTCCTCTTAGAGATTTAATGATATTAACATTATATTTGGTCATTCTGATCTAGAGGCCTTAAAGATGTTAAATTGCGAAGATCTTGAGTTTTCGTTAAAGGGCGTGTCTGTGGCGGCCTGACAAAGTTTGATGTTTCGCCATGGACATAGAAGTTGTTATAACTCAGCCATAAAATGTCCGATCTGCCTCAAACTTCACAGGTTTGGTGAGAGTCCTGGCCTGAAGACACCTAAAGACCAATATTCAGATATTATCATAGCGCCACCTGTTGGCAGCAGGATATATCATATCTTTCACTAACTCAAACATACCAAGGTCAATCTGCACCAAACTTCATATGTTTGATGAAAGTGGTGGCCTGAACACATCTACATGTCAATAATCAGTTATTGGCATAGCGCCACAAGCTGGCAGCAGGAAATTTGGCACATTTAAGTGACTTTGACATATTTCTCCTATTTTTACTGTATTAAAAGCATACTACCCACCATTTGCTGTGTTCCTAAAGCCACCGGTTGGCGGTGAGCCCGTGTGCGAGGGCCCGTTCATCGCTGCTTGCAGCTTTAATTATTATTATTCTTCTTCTCCGGAATGAATCGCATTTTTGAGGGCCTAAACATACCCGAAAACTCATGAAACTTTGCACACACATCAAACCTGGCGAAAATGGACGTCTGATATGGGGTTCAGAGATGGGTGTGTCAAAATGGCTCGATAGCGCCACCTTTACACGTTCCGCGGTGTGCGCTTTCAGTTGTGATTCACGTACATGCACGAAAATCGGTACACACATGTAACTCACCAATACCTACAAAAAAGCCTCTTGGAGCAAAATTTGACACCCAACAGGAAGTCGGTTATTTTTAATTTTCTCAGCAAATTTTGTGTCATTTTTGCCATTTTCAGGCGTCATACTTGAACGAACTCCTCCTAGAGATTTATTCGGATCAACGCCAAATTTGCTGAGTCTAATCTAAAGCCCTTTGTGACGTTAAATTGCGAAGATCTAGAGTTTTCATCAGAGGGCGTGTCCGTGGCGGCCTCGCAAATTTCGATGCTTCGCCATGAAAAAGGAAGTTGCTATAACTCAGGCATAAAATGCCCGATCTGCCCCAAACTTCACATGTGTGATAACACTCCTGACCTGAAGACATCTACATGCCCATATTCAGTTTTACTCATAGCGCCACCTGCAGGCACCAGGAAGTGACATGCTGTACTCTGCAACAAATTCCTCCTGGAGATTTAATCAGATCAACACCAAAATCGGTCAGTCTAATAAAAAGGCTTTAGCGATGTTAAATTGCGAAGATCTTGAGTTTTCGTTGAAGGGCGTGTCCGTGGCGGCCTGGCAAATTTCGTGGTCTCTCCATGGATATAAATCTTGTTATAACTCAGCCATAAAATGTCCGATTTGCCTCAAACTTCACATGTTCGATAAGAGTCCTGGCCTGAACCAATCTGAAGGCCTATATTCTATTATAATCACAGCGCCACCTGTTGGCAACAGGAAATGACTTGTACCAAACTCCTCCTAGAGATTTAATGATATTAACATTATATTTGGTCAGTCTGATCTCGAGGCCTTAGAGATGTTAAATTGTGAAGATCTTGAGTTTTCGTTAAAGGGCGTGTCCATGGTGGCCTGACAAAGTTTGATGTTTCGCCATGGACATAAAAGTTGTTATAACTCAGCCATAAAATGTCCGATCTGCCTCAAACTTCACATGTTTGGTAAGAGTCCTGGCCTGAAGACATCTAAAGGCCAATATACAGATATTATTATAGCGCCACCTATTGGCAGCAGGATATATCATATCTTGCACTAACTCAAACATACCAAAGTCAATCTGCACCAAACTTCATATGTTTGATGAAAGTGGTGGCCTGAACACATCTACATGCCAATAATCAGTTATATGCATAGCGCCACCAGCTGGCAGCAGGAAATTTGGCACATTTAAGTGACTTTGACATATTTCTCCTATTTTTACTGTATTAAAAGCATACTACCCACCATTTGCTGTTTTCCTAAAGCCACCGGTCGGCGGTGAGCCCGGGTGCGAGGGCCCGTTCATCGCTGCTTGCAGCTTTAATTATTCTTCTTCTTCTTCTTCTTCTTCTTCTTCTCCAAAGTGAAAAGTCTTTTTGAGGGCCTAAACATGCCCGAAAACTCACGAAACTTTGCACACGCATCAGACCTGGCAAAAATTTACATCTGATATGGTTTTCAAAAGTGGGTGTGGCAAAATGGCTCGATAGCGCCACCTATAAAATTTCAACGGAGTGCCCCTCGAGCTACGTTTCATGTACATGTACGAAACTCGGTACACATATGTAACACACCAATACCTACAAAAAAGTCTCCCGGTGCAACATCCGAAACCCAACAGGAAGTCCGTTATATTGAATTTCCTGTACGATTTTTGTGCAGTTTTTGCCATTTTCAGGCCTCATACTTTAACGAACTCCTCCTACAGTTTTTATCCGATCATCTTCAAATTTGCTAAGTGTCATCATAAGGCCTTTGCGATGTTAAATTGCGAAGCTTTAGAGTTTTCGTCGAAGGGCGTGTCCGTGGCGGCCGGACAAACTTTGATGTTTCGCCATGAAAAAGGAAGTTGCTATAACTCAGGCATACGATGTCCGATCTGCCTCAAACTTCACATGTTTGATGACTGTCCGGTCCTGAACACACGTCAGTGCCCATATTCAGTTATAGTCATAGCGCCACCTGCTGACAACAGGAAATGACATGTTTAACACTGTTAAGGACTCCTAGAAACATATTGAAAAGCGTTAACAAGTCTTAAATAGGCTAGCAACATGCTACAAACATGCTAAAACATGCTAGCAACACTTAGCTAAGAGCTAAAGCATGCTATTAATACAAATACAAAAGGAAATTGCTGTAACTCATGTATATAATGTTGAATCTGACCCAAACTTAATGTTCAACATGCTACAAAAATAATAAAGCATGCTAGCAACACTTAGCTAATATGCTAAAGCATGCTAATAATACAATGAAACAGGAAGTTACTCTAACTCAGGCATACAATGTCCAATCAGCCCCAAACTTAACATGTTTGATAAGAATCCTGGCCTAAACACACGCCAATGCCCGTATTCAGTTATAGTCATAGCGCCACCAGCTGGTAACAGGAAGCCACATGTTTAATACTGTTGTGGATGCCTAGCAACATTTTAAAAAAATTCAACAACTGTTAAACAGGGAAGCAACATGCTAGAAACATGCTATAAAATGTTAGCAACATTTAGCTAAGTGCTAAAGCATACTCTTAATGCAATTAAACAGGAAGTTACTGTAACTCAGGCATGCAATGTCCAATCAGCCCCAAACTTCACATGTTTGATAACAGTGCTGGCCTGAAGATATCTACATGCCAATATTCAGTTATAGTTATAGCGCCACCTACTGTCAACAGGAAGTGACATGTTTAACACTGTGACACACTATTAGCAACACACTAAAAAAGCCATTGAGTGCTAAACTAGTTTAAAACGTACTCAAACATGCTAGCAACACTTACTTAGTGCTAAAGCATGTTGTTAAAGACAAAAAACAGGAAGTTACTGTAACTCAGACATGCAATGTCCAATCAGCCCCAAACTTCACGTTTGATAAGAGTCCTGGCCTGAAGATATATACATGCCCATATTCAGTTATAGTCACAGCGCCACCTGCTGACAACAGGAAGTGACGTTTAATGGTGTTACGGACTCCTAGCAACATAATAAAAAGCGTCAGCAAGTTTTAAATAGGCTAGCATCATGCTAGAATCATGTTAAAACATGCTAGCAACACTTAGCTGAGAGCTAAAGCATGATATTAATACAAAGAAAAATAAGTGTAACTCATGCATACAATGTCCAATCTGACCCAAGCTTAATATGTTTGATAAGAGTCCTGGTCTGAACACAAGCCCATGCCCATATTCAGTTATAGTGATAGTGCCACCTGCTGGCAACAGGAAGTCACATGTTTAATACTGTTGTGGATGCCAAGCAACATTTTAAAAATACCAACAAGTGTTAAATAGGGTAGCAACATGCTAGAAACATGTTAGCAACATTTAGCTAAGTGCTAAAGCATACTCTTAATGCAATGAAACAGGAAGTTACTGTAACTCAGGCATGCAATGTCCAATCAGCCCCAAACTTAATATGTTTGATAAGAGTCTTGGCCTGAATACATTTACATGCCAATATTCAGTTATAGTCATAGCGCCACCAGCTGGCAACAGCAAATTACTTGTTTTACACTAACTTAAGCATCCAATGTACAATTTGCACCAAACTTGACATGTTTGCCAATAGTCCTGGCCTGAAGACATCTAAAAGCCAATATTTTGTAATAGCGCCACCTGTTGGCAGAAGGATATGTCATGACTTACACTCAAGCATGCCATGTTCAAGCTTCACCAAACTTCATATGTTTGATAAAAGCACTGGCCTGAACACATCTGCATGCCAATATTCAGTTATAGGCATAGCGCCACCAGCTGGCAGAAGGAAAATTGGCACATATCAATGACTTTGACATATTCCTCCTACATTTTCTGTGTTAATAGCATAGTGCCCACCATTCGCCACCGATCGGCGGTGAGCCCGAGTGCGAGGGCCCTACCATCGCTGCTTGCAGCTTTAATTTTTTTTTTTTTTTTCAACCTTCCGGGCACTTTTGGGGGCCTTAACATACTCAAAAACTCTTGAAAATTTGCACACACGTCGGAATCTGCGGCCATCAGGACGCCACAGAGGCTGGGACCCGGGCGTGGTTCAGGGCCTCTACAGCGCCCCCTGGAACACAGTTTGAAAACTTGATGTACTGCGCACACATACTTGCATGTATACATATGAAACTCGGTACACATATAGATCTCACTGAGCCAAACAACTTTTGTACTCTATGTCATAGGCTCCACCTGACAGGAAGTGAGATATTTAGGGCTGTTTAAAAAGCGCATGCTCTGGAATTTAACGTACTCCTCCCAGGAATTCCATGGGATTGTCACCAAACTCGGTCAGCATGATCGCAAGACATTGGGGACGCTAAATTGCGAGGAGATTTTTGATATCTCGAACGGTTTGGCCGTGGCAAGGCGACAAAGTTATGGCGAGAAATGAGAAACAGGAAGTGTCTAATAACTGTTGACCACATTGCCTGATTCTGATGAAACTTCACCAGTTTGTTCGTTGTATGATGCCGATTCCATAAATGTGACTATTATGAGTCAAAGTTATAGCGCCACCAACTGGCAGCAGGAAGTGTGTCATTTTCAAAATGCTTTGAAATCAGCCTCTTAATTTTACTCGATTTTCTTTAAACTTCATCAAAATCATGTCAAAACACGGCCGATAAGAATATGTAAAGGGGTCGATGATAAATCGAATGCTGTTGCCATGGCAACATGTCAAACTTTAAAATTAGCTTCCTGTCTTTTCGAGGCAGTTAACATGCTTAGAATTTCACGAAACTCAACACACACATCAATATTAATGATAGTTAGACACTGGCAAAAGGTCATAAATGGGCGTGGAGCAGGCACTCTATAGCGCCATCTTTTGACAAAAGTTTGGGGGTTAGTTTTTCCTACAGTCACCAAACTCTGTACATATATTAATCTCATCAATTTGGACAACTTTCTAAATCAAACTCATTAGCTGAGACCAACAGGAAGCCGGCTATTTTGATTTGAATGTGGATTTTTGGAAAAATCAGGCTGTAAACAAATGCACACTACTTCTAAGAACAACCAGCTGTTCACACCAAACTTTTTTAACATGAAGAGAATATTCTGAAGATGTTAAATTGCGACCGGATTTTGGATATCTTGAACGGTGTGGACGTGGTGATTTTTTAAAGATATAGTAAAAAATATTTTTATATCTTTAAAGTGCAGCATCCAAACTCTTTAAAACTTTTTTCACACAGAGATCTAATCATTCTGAGCAAGTGCTGCAAATAAAAAATGTATACAAGCTTCTATGAATTAAAGAAAATTTAAAAAAGAACTCAGAAACCTGCTGTCACTCTGGTGAATGTCTCTACAGTATGTGTGTGCGTTCAGTCAGGCACAGAGAAGCTCATTATTGCAGGGGGGAGGGGTGAGAGGCAGAGAGGGAGAGAGGGGTAGAAAGTGAAACATGCTATCTTGCTTATAGACCATCTTTGAGAAATGCACATATATATATATATATATATATATATATATATATATATATATATATATATATATAGTGTAATCGAAATAAATACGTCTGATCTTTGAGAGTCTGATATTTTGAGAAAATATAAAGGGTCACTAAGTCTTTCATTGTTTGTATTTTG
>NW_027394382.1:0-25659 GCF_049309525.1 Garra rufa | reverse complement strand
TGAAAAAAAAAATATATTCACATATGTGTTTTTGAGACTCTCGTGGCAGCGAACTCCTCCCACGCGGGTCACTCGTACACTTTAGCCAATCAGATTTGAGTCTGTCGATCGACCAATCATAACCCGCTGTGGGCGTGCCTACATTACGTTTTATTAATGAGTCTATTCTGCTTCCATAGAGGACTCGTGCAGCACATACATCAGCGGGCGGCGGCAATGCATGCGTGTGCTGTGACATCTCATGCAGACTGGGAAGCAGCAAAGTGCGTCAACTCCCCAAGTCAGTATGGCAGCAGGAAACCCCAAATATGGTCATGGCGAATGGAATCACAAAATAATACTTTTTTTTACATACACCTGCTACACTGAAATGCTGCATTACTGCCTGGTAAAGGAACTGTGCTGCCTCTTGAATATCTTAGTTGTGTATGTTTCAGTGCTCAGACTTCATCTGTGCAGCACAAATCTAACAAGTCTTATTACAATACAAGCAATACCAAAGGAAAATTACAGCTTCACAACATCGTCCTGTGATATTAAAAGCCTTGTAATGGAGAATACTCCCTTGAAATATCCCTTGAAACCACACAATCATTTGACTGAACAAGAAATAAATATAAATATAATATGTTTATAATTAGTGTATAAATGGTTTAAACGATTAATGATTACATGATTAAATGCAATAATAAAAAGATTAAATTATTATAAATGAATGAATTTAAAAGAAAGAAAGCAAAAACACAAATGAATAGTTGCTCTCTTGAAGCAACACACACAGGTTGCTACAAAGAATCATTAGAACCTTCAGCCACTAAATAAAAATGGTTTGAATTTTAATATACTGTAGTATGTATACAGTACCACATCCAGATAGACAAAGCCAGAAACACTGGGAATTTCCTGTTGGCACTTGACCAAACGCACATGCAGAGCAAATGTCGAAAGTCACTTACTGTCTTGATCAGACAGTGATATTTGATGCATTCCAAATGTACCACTGAGTATTTCCCTAAAAGATGGTGAGACAGATTTACAAACTTGTTTTTATTGAAAACCTCTCAACCATGAAACCTCACACAGAATGCATAACTTGATAGCTCAAGGCAAGGTTGAAAACTCCCGGCTTAATTTACCAGTTACACCAGTTCAACCTCTTCTGTCCTGAGCAAGTAAATATTTGATTACATGAATATGCACACATTTGAATTGATAAATGCTTTAGTTGCTTTCAAGCTTTGCAGGAAGCTAAGAGCCAATGGGAGGCTTTGACAACAGCTATTTAGTAAAACCATTACAAAATATTCATGATGTAAGCACTGTAATGAAACAGAATCCAGGGGTAAAATCAAATCTTTTTATAAATCAGCTATGCAGGTGTTATAATGAGGGAAGTATACCTGTATACCAGACTGATAATGAATCTCCTTTTTTTCATTTTTAAATTTCATCAGTTTCAAGTGTCTGTAATAGCATAAATATTTTTATTCAAACAAACAAACAAATACATACATACATCAATACATACATGCATACATACGCAAACAAACATGCTTGTAATGTACTCTAACTGCAATCCTGAAACTAGGTCAACCATTGTTAACATGAAATCCCCACCTGCCTGGCCAAATAAATCATCCAGTTAACTAATTATAAAAAAAATAAAACAAATTAGAATTTCAAGATTAAAAATAATAATACATTAATTTAAAAAGGACCTTTTATGAGGTAATAACCTAATTGTTACCTAAAACCTAATTGGGATCAGCTTCCTGCTGCAGGATCGGATGCTCTTCACCCTCCTGGACCTGGGAAAGGACAGCCCCCAGGCCTGTGTCGGAGGCATCCATCTGCAGCAGGAAGGGACAGCTGAAGTCAGGAGCTCGAAGGACCGGCTCCGAGGTGAGGGCGGTCTTTATCCGTTGGAAGGCCTCGTCTGCTGCTGGGGTTCACTGTATCTTTTCAGGCTGTCCCTTCCTGGTCAGATCTGTCAGGGGGGCGGCTAAAGAGGAGAAGTTAGGGATGAAGCAGAAATAATAACCCGCCAACCCTAAGAATGCTCATACCTGGGTTTTCGTCCCCGGCCTCGGGGCGGTCTTGACGGCTTCCACCTTTTTCTCCTGGGGTCGGATAAGTCCTTGTCCGACCTGAAAACCCAGGTACTTGGCCTCATGGAGTGCTAGGTGACATTTCCAGGGGTTCTGAAGTCATTGCAGAAGCGGAGGGTGCCATCCGGCTTGGGAACCATCACGATTGGGCTGGACCACGGGCTACAAGATGGTTTGATCACCCCTAACTTCAGCATTTGTTGTACCTCATACTCAATAGCCTGCCGACGAGTCTCAGGGACATGGTATGGACGCTGCCGGACGACTCCTGGTGGCGTCCGGATGTCATGCTGGAGGATGTTGGTCCGCCTGGGGAGAGGAGAGAACACATCAGAGAACTGACTGATCAGGTGTTGCAGTTCCGCCTTCTGAACTGCAACACCTGAGTCAGGTCAGCTCTCCTTCATCCTGGCTGACGCAGACGGTATGTGACTGGCCCGACCTTCTCCAGTACCATATAGGGTCCCTGCCAGGTGGCCAAGAATTTGCAGGCGGCGTTGGGGACTAGGACCATAACTCGGTCTCCGGGCTGGAACTCCCGTGGCTGGACTGTCCGACCGTAGTGTCGCTGTCGGGACTGCTGCGCCTTCACCAGGTGTTCCCGGACTAATGGCATGACACGATTGATCTTGTCCCTCATCTGCTGCACGTGTTCCACTACGGAGCGATGGGCTGCAGGCTGCTGCTCCCAGGCCTCCTTTGCGACATCCAGGAGGCCGCGGGATTGCCGACCGCAGAGGAGCTCGAAACGGGGTGAAGCCAGTTAAGGCCTGTGGAACCTCTCGGATGCCGAAGAGGATGTAGGGCAGCATTACATCCCAATCTCTCCTGTCTTCAGCCATCACTCTTTGTAGCATTTGTTTCAGCGTTTGGTTGTATGGTTCGACCAACCCGTCCGTCTGTGGGTGGTAGACTGTGGTCATCAACTGCTTCACGCGCAGCAGCCTGCAGAGGTCAGCCATCAGCCGGGACATGAAGGGGGTGCCCTGATCGGTCAGGATCTCCGCTGGGATGCTGACTCGGCTGAACAGCAGGAACAGCTCCTGAGCGATGGCCTTGGCTGTGGCTTTCCGGAGGGGTACTGCTTCGCGATACCGGGTGGCATAGTCGACAATCACCAGGATGTGTTCATGTCCCACGGGCAGACTTCGGCAGCGGCCCTACAAGGTCCATCCTGATGCGCTCGAAGGGCACGTCGATGATGGGTAGGGGAATCAGCGGACTGGGGGGAGGTATCCAGTCCCGGCCAGTGGAAGCGATCACGGATTCACTGGAGGGTGTTCTCCGCCCCAAGATGTCCCGCCATGGGGTGGGTGTGCACTAGTTCCGAGACTGTCTCCGTCTTCGGCCGGAGTACAACCAGCAACAATTTTTCTTCCCTCCTTCGCTGAGCGACACAATACAGCAGGCCGTTTTGGACCACAAAGTGCGGGAGAGGATGGGGACCAGGCTGAACTTCCTTGCCGTTGATGATGCTTACTTGGGTCCAGCAATGTTTCAGCCTGTCGTTCTTGCATTGTTCTCGAGTGAATGAGCCCCCTTCCGTGAACTGTTGGAACACATCATAAAAAAAAGGTTAGGGTGTTGGGAAGGGGACTCACCATCTCTCCCACTGTCTGAAGCCAGCAACACGGGGCGCTGGCGTGGTCATCGAGCTGGGTGGCGCTTGCTAACAGGTGGTCAAACCCGGGCCAGTCTCTCCCGATCAGCACTGGCACCGGAAGGTCCTTCACCAGCCCCACTTCCACTGGCCAGGTGCCAGGGGCTGCTGAGATGGTTACTCTTCATGCAGGGACCTGTCGTATTTCCCTGTGGACACAGATAAGTAGAAGGAGCGCCTTAGAGTCTCCACGTGGAGGGAGGAGGTGAGACTGGACCAGGCTGACCGTGCTGCCGGAGTCAAGGAGGGCAGCGCGTTGATCTTGACGTCGACTTCCAGGGCTCCCATTGGCAGGTCGCTATGGACGATGCAGCCTGCCAGCCAGTTCCGGGCGGGAGGCATGGGGACCTCATCGCAGGGAGAGGGAGCCGCTGACCTGCTGATTGGTCGGGGGTGCCCTCCAGTGCGCGTCGCTCGTGGAGCACCCTCTGGGGAAATGGCGGCGCTCGCTTCCTGGCATCCTGTTGTTGGGCAGCATCCGCCAGCTCAATGGCCTCGACGATCTCCAGGGTGGTATTCGGATTCCTCATCCCGATGGCTTGGCGGTGAGAGCGGGGAAGAGCACGGAGCAGTCGGTCAATGACGACGCGCTGCGCCACCTGTTCAGCTGTTGGGTTCCCCTCCAACAGCCAGTGGTGTGCAAGCCGCACGAGCTCAGCAACCTGGGCACGGACGGGCAGACGGGGCTTGTACTCCCATTCAAAGAAGTATTGTGCTGTGCAGACTGGCGACAGGCCCAACTGGCCCAGGATTTCCCTCTTTACATCTACGTAGCTATCAGCAGAAATGGCGGGGAGGGAGAAATAGACGCGCTGGGCTTCTCCCGTGAGGAGGGGAGCCAACGCTCGTGCCCAGTCCTCTTGAGGCCAGTCTTCCACAGTCGCTGTGTTCTCAAACATTTAAAGAAATGCTTCTACATCGTTGTGGGGAGTTAGTTTCGGCAGCAGTTTGGCGGCTTGCACACGGGGATCGGGCAACGGAGTGCGTTGGGCGGCTGCGGCTTGGAGAGCCACGAGCCCCTGCTCAGTCTCGCCCTGCCGAGTGGCGAGGTGCTCCACAATTTGCTGCTGGGGGATGCTAACCTCGGTGAGCCGCTGGAGAATCTGATCCATATCGGGGTAGGAGCGCTCGCCTGCCATGAACCGGAGAAACAGAAAGAGATGAAAAAATTTGGTGATTAAAGTGAGATCACTTGTCTGTGATTTCTTCACTTTTACTGCCGCATTCTCCACCAGACTGTCACGGGGTGAATAATCACACGACAAGGATGCTCAACTTAAAACCCCGGAGAGTGGATTTTATTTAACAGAAGTGAAACAATGTAAAAAAAATACGGGTAAGCGCTCCGGTGGTTTGGCGTGCTTTCTTCCCTGTGCTGCGGTGAATCCATGGGTGCTCTTGTGGGCAGATCGGTCCTCAGCTGCTTTGTATGAAAAATAGGGAGATAAAGCATTAGTTTGCAGTCTCTTCAAGATCGTTCTCTTACTAGCCAGGCTTTCTCCGCTTATAAGGTCGCCACTTGCTGAGCTGCAGCTGAGGCCGATTGGTGTGTGATGAGCGCTTGCAGGTGTGGCTCGTCCGTTTCCAGGGCGACGCTGATGATTCCTCTGGACGCTCATCACACCTTATACAGTTCACCTGTATTGAGTTAATTAAGTGATTACGGTGCGTTTAAGACATGTAGGATAGCCCTGTTGAAGAAACCAGCATATGCTGGTTAGGTAGGTTTTGATGCTGGTATGCTGGTTTAAGCTGGTCCTTTGCTGGTTTATGCTGGTCCGTTGCTGGTTTATGCTGGTCCTTGACCAGCAACATGTCCAGCTAAGGACCAGCATAAACCAGCTAAGGACCAGCATTAACTAGCAAAGGACCAGCATAAACCAGCTTAAACCAGCATCCCAACATCAAAACCTACCTAACCAACATAAGCTGTTTTTTTCCAACAGGAAGATCACATGGATGCCACCACAAAGTCGTTATAAGAGTGGGAAACTTAAAATTTTCTTTAAGCCCAGAGTTTCCGAGTTGGGGGCGTATCAGTGAAAAAATGTGTTGGATGCAATGAACGCAGTTAAATATATTAGATATGCAGTGTCTGTATTGACGGTAAATGTACTGAAATGAATAAAATTATATTTTTTTGTAATGTATAATAAAACTATATAACTATATAAAATATTATATTATTGTATAATTACCATAGAATATATAATGATACAGTTTACATCACCTTCATAAACTGATTAAAAACAGAAAAAAATGCCTCAGGTTACGTATGTAACCACGGATCCCTGAGATAGGGAACAAGACACTGACACTCCTGTCTGAAGCATACATACAAAGACGATAATAGTTTTGGTCGGCGACAGCCTATGAGGTCAATTCCTGGCAGGACTCGTCGCCGCCGGCGCGTCACTACCGGTGCGACCACAGTATAAAGGGGCGCGGGTAGAATACAACTTCTTCGTCTGAAGCTTACGTCCGAAGCATCCTATATAAAGCGAGCACTAAGTACCAACTCCTTTAAGTTTAAGGGAATTTCCCCTGGGACATTAGTGACGGCTGTCGGTAATGTTATTCCCCTCGGCCAAAGGCCTGAGCTGTTACCCAAAACTTACCTGCAGAGGTCAGAAAGCTGGACCCAGGGTAGAGTGCATGGCTTGGAATCAAGGAGACTCCTTTAGGGGGATACGGCTAAGTACCTAGGGTAATCTAGGTCTGCCTGTCATGCAGGGGCTACCACAAGCTCTGCATGGGTCCGTTCCCTCAGGTACTGACTCACAGAACACAGGTAACAGACCTGTTCAAGGAAACATAGGTAGAGTGGGGCCCAGGTAGCTAGGGCTTTAAACCAACTCAAGATGGGAACAAAGTCTAGCGCGTAACCCATATCATACAGGATTTAGAAACCGTTCTACTAAGGGGGCTAGCCTAGGTAGCAGATGGTCTCGAAGGAGGCCAATACGGTTGTCATTTTTGTATGTATGCTTCAGACACGAGCCACACTGATGGCGTTCCCCATAGCGACCCCTAAAGGATGTTCTCTTGGAAGGGAACACAATGATGCACTTTCTTTATTCATCATTTTGTAGATAGTTAAAAAAAATGTTGAATTTTATGCAGAAAAGGTAAACCGCCATCTTGTTCTGACCAAAGTGACTTGAACGCACCTGACATCGTAAGGACGACTTGTCAACTCGTAAGTACGAAAGTCCCAGGCGGACTTGAATGCAGCATAAGTCCCTCTCTTGTGTTTGTATAAGTATTCCCCATTTCTGTCCAGTCTCAGCCAGTTATTAATGTAGCTTTAGTTGTGGTTGAACTGTCTTCTTCGTTTGTGCGCCACATAACCGTGACGCTTATATTACAGTTGTACTTGCATTAGAGAGAATGTAGTCGACTATGTGTCAAAACGTCTGATTTATTACCCATCATAAAAATTCCACCCCCCTCCCCAACTGGACACCTGTTTTTGGACCCCCCTACCCCTCCCAAAATCGGACATCAATTTGTACATCTGTTTATCTGCACCACCAATTCAAAGGAATTTATGGTTGTTTTCCTATTGTTTGGGGGATGTGTATTTGAAACGGGGCCATGGAAAACTGTTCAAAACTATGTGCTTTTCAACTTTAATTGTGAAATAGTGTATATGTTTGGTAAAACAGGGCTTAAGGGGTAGTTTTTATTAAAGTTGTGTTTTTCTTCACATATACAATAGAAACACAGAGAGGTTTGTATTTTCCAGAAAACTGTGAAAACAAAAATCTATGTTGTAGTCTGTAGCATTAAACCTTTTTAAAAATGTTTAAAAGTTTAAATAGTTTTTTTTAGTGATAAAAGAGTTAAAGTAAAAATAAAACAAATCTTGTAGCATTACAATTTTAAAAGGTAGAGTTTTATTACTGATACATGTGTTAAAGTAAAATAAACCAAATGTTGTAGTCTATAGAATAACAAAACTTTAAAAAGTTTTTTAGTGATAAAAGAGTTAAAGTAAAAATAAAACAAATCTTGTAGTCTAAAGCATTACAACTTTTAAAAACGTTTAAAAAGTTTTTTACTGATACAAGATCAAGGAAAAGTCCTGTGCATCTCACACTGATCTAAAAAACTACAAAATATCAGATGCAATCGTTAAGCAACAGCATAAGATACTTGACAAAAATCTATGTTGTAGTCTACCATTACAATGTAAAAAAACTAGGTAGAGTTTGTTACAAAGTTAAGAAAATTTAAGAATCAAACACCTTACACTGTTTAGCGACAATACACCCTTTCTCCTCGCTGTCCGACTCAGAATGAACTTACGGGCGCTGCGGACAAACCCCACCCACTACCAGCCCCTAACACACGCAGTAAAACAGAGACCGGTGCAAAGGTTTAAAAAGGATGAGGTTGGTTTATCCTTACCTACGCACAAAAATTCAAACAAGGATTTTGTGAATTGAAAAAAAAAAAAAAAAACGAAAATTATTCTGTAACAATGGCCGAGGCTGGATTACCTAAAACACCTGAGAGAAACATTGAGTTTGCTATGAATGATCTTACTTTAGCACCGAGGAAGATGAAACATGGGCCATGTCTGGCAGATTTCCTCCACGAACCTTTGGAGAATGTTAAGTACGAGTGCCATTTATCTGGTGATCGTGTTTGCAGATACAATTTTGACAAAACCAATCGGGCGGTTAGACTGAACACGGTGGATAATGATGAAAGGTTTAGGTGTGACACGTGTGAAGACCCCGACTTGTTTTTCACGGCAAAGGACTGGTGTTTATTTTACAACTTTGTTTGGCGTGATCTAAAAGATGGTGGCAACGAACCTCTGTTCATAGGGGAATGGAATGGTATGACGCCAGGTATGAGGTACAGAGTGCTCGGTGATCATGTTAACAAACATAGTGACGATTACATTTATATACTCTGTACCGAGGACACCGTGGGTCTGCCTGAACGCGCATGGCCTATATCTGAGGAGGATCATCTCAAATACTACACTATTAAATTGTTGTTTCAATGGAGAGATGTACCTGTGATAGAAGACATATTCGGGAAGATTGACAAGTTATTTAAGTGGTGTGAGGTATTTGACAGATACAACAACATAAAAGTGAAACTGTTTCACCCAGAATGGTGTGTGAACACTCGTAGAGGTGTTCACATAGCCCCTCCTACAATCTACAATCATTAAATACTGACAAGACCCAGCCCCTCTCAGAGGTCTAAAGGACACCGTTGCCGACAACATGTCTCAAGAAAAAAACACAGCCTGGTTGAACAAATTCTGTACAGAACTCGGATATCACAATCTAGCCTTTCTGGCAAACTACAAGCCACCTAATGAAGGTCCACCTACCGGTACAACTTCTGAGGACATCACGGACACAGTGGATGGGTGTATCGGTGTGACGGGGCACAAGATCATTAAGGCTGTTGTCAGTATAATTCTGGAACATCTGATAGACAAACGGATGAAACAATTCTGTAACGGTTGTACCATCGACCATCCCTCGCAAACACAGCATTCATGTATCTACGAGGCCCCTGCATATTATTTTCTGGGGTGTTTTGAAGAAGTGTCAGAAAAACTCTTCAAGCCTGACTTAAAACTCATTCTGTCCCAAACCTTGAAGTTGTTCGGTCTAACTCCGCACGTTCAAAGGATTCAGGGTGTTGTCGACGGCGTTCTGTGTGACCTCAGAGATGAGATGTACATAGTGGAAACTCTGGCAGAACTCAGGACAAAACTTGTGGACGAAACCTGTGAACAGGCCGTTTATGACGCAGTTGACAGTTGGAAGAAGAGTGCAGCTGAGGACTCTGATTAACCTGAAATATGGGGAACCTCTGTAACACAACCTGTCTGGCAAAACTCTTGTTTAAACAACAAATTAAGTGTGAAATAACACACTTATTGTACAAGATTATTGATGATACGGTTGAATGTTATATAGATAATAAACGTTTAATGAAATTAAAAAATCAAATGGTCGTTGTGAGGGGTATGTCAAACAATTGGGATGATATGATAAACCATTGTGCCGCAAACGGGAATGATGCCTGTGTGACAGTTAAAAACATTCTTGAACTCATGCCTGAATGTGAAGAAAACCTTAAAATAGGTAATATTCTATGTCTTTGTACTTATGTAACTGATGTGTGTGTAATGCTGTCAAGAAACCACTCGACGGACGTACGTGAAATTATTCACACTTTAGTCCAATATATTTTATCAAAAAATTTTGTGATGTGTGTGAAATTCCTTCAATATCTAGATGACATATAAAACAGTCGTATGTAATGTTTTTGTGTGATACAAATAAAATCTGTTTGACACTAACCATGTTGTCATTATTTTTGAAAAACACTGAGGAAGAGAGATGTCTGAAATGTTGAAAAAAGCGTACTACACACCATCACACCCCGGGTCTTTGGGTGGAAAAGAACGGTTAAAACGAGGTGTGTTACAGGAGAGTGGGGTGACTCTGAAGGATAAAGAAGTGGTTAATTGGTTAGCAGCTCAGGATGCCTATACATTACACAAAACTGCACCTATCAAATACAAACGGAATAGAGTGGTTGTTTATGGGAAAGATGTACAATTTCAAGCAGATCTGGTGGACATGTCTGCTTATTCGAAAGAAAACGATAATATAAAATTTTTACTGACTTGTATAGATGTTTTCAGCAAGTACGCATGGGTTCGCCCACTTATGAATAAGACTGGAAAGGAGGTTGTGAAAGCATTTGAATCTATACTCAAAGAAAATCGCGTACCTCAAAAATTACAGACTGATAAAGGGACTGAATTTTTTAACAAACATTTTCAGCAATTGATGAAAAAGTATAACATAAACCATTTTGCTACAGCAAGTGATGTTAAGGCATCGGTAGCGGAAAGATTTAATAAAAGTTATAAATCGCGCATGCATAGATACCTGACAGCCGTCAATTCAAAACGTTACTGCGATGTCTTACAAGATCTTGTAGACGGTTATAATTCAAGTTTCCACAAAAGTATTAAAATGCGGCCGTTAGATGTTCATAAAGAAAACGAGCCAGAAGTGTTCAATAATCTGTATGGAAAGATGCGTAAAGACGTACCTGTCTTTAAGTATAAAATAGGGGATGTGGTTAGGGTATCTAAAGTTAGGGATATGTTTTCTAAAGGGTATGAACAAAATTACACGGAAGAGTTTTTCACTATAGCCGCCTGTATACCTCGGACACCTCCAGTGTACAGATTACAGGACTATGATGGTGCCCTTATCGAAGGATGTTTTTATGAAAAAGAATTACAAAAAATTATTGTGAACCAAGACAAGTCGTTTAAAATAGAAAAGATTTTAGATCGGAAAAGACGCGGTCGCAAGGTGTTTTGCCTTGTGAAATGGTACGGATGGCCGACAAAATTTTCTTCATGGGTGCCGGAACGCGAGATTGCGGATATACAAGCCCCATTAAAGGAGTAGTGATGATGTCATAAGTATCATTTGTGAAAATCTGCATCATGAGCGAGGGAGGTTTTTACATTACGCTACCTTGTAATGCATCGTTGGATGTTTATCCTGACAACAGTATTTCTAATTACAAAACCAGACTCGCAAGAAGTATGGATCTCAAAGGTCAATGGGAAGTCGGATTAATCGAGTTTTATTATCCTATTTCCTGGTATACATTTAACGAGGAGGATGCTGCCTTTGTTGTAAACACTACCCCAAACATACTGGGATATGATGAGAGACATTACGAAGGGGATAAGAGCATAGTTATCTACATTAAAGAAAAAAAACTTCAAAACATATCTAAAGTGTGTAACACATTAAAACCAGGGTATTACGAAGACGTACTGTTTCTAATTAGAGAAATAAATGCTAACCTACCACCTAGAGTGACCCTTGGTCACGACCACGTAAAAAACAGGATATTTCTAAAAGCACCGGTGAATACATCCATGATGTTTTACGGGAAACTGGCTATTATTTTAGGTTTAAAACCTGGGGTGTCTATAGGATCTGTAAATCAATCACGTGAAGATCATATTGACGATGCACCTGTTGTAACATATGCACCCCATCAATGTGACATCAGAGGTGCTTTTTATAGTATGTATATATACACTGACATAATTGAATATCAGTCAGTCGGCGATTCGTATGTACCCCTGCTGAGAACTGTACATATAGAGGGGACGTCTAATGACATGGTTAGTTTTAGATACGATAAGCCACATTATGTACCTGTGAACAAGTCTAATATTACAGACATTTGTATTGAGGTTAAAGACGACCAGAACCGACACGTGCGTTTCACTTATGGTAAAGTTGTAGCTAAACTCCACTTCAGACCTGTGAAATAGATTTTTTTTTTTTTACTATTGCACATCGACTAAAATGGATGCTGAACGTTATGTTGCTTACTACCAGAATCAAGCCGGTAATGGATTACCAGGGTATGCAGGCGGTCCTGTTATGTATGGATCGGGTATAGGTTCGATTTTTAAAGCGATTTTCAGAACAGCACTACCCCTGTTGAGAAGAGGTTTTAACATAGCAAAACCGCATCTAAAAACAGCCGCAAAAAACATAGTTAGTGATGTTGTTACCACAGCCCTATCGAAATCTTATAACGATAATAATGGACAGCATGGACAGAGCGGAAACGGGTTGATGGTAATGTCAAGAGGTTCTTTCAAACCACCGGGTGTGAGAATAAGAAGGGGGAGTGGTCGTGTGAAGAAGGCTAAACGGGTTAGTAAGAAGCGCACGGTCGCAAAACGCACTCGACGTGTCCGCGCTAAACGTGTAAAGAAATCTGTCCGTGTCAAAAGATCGTTGAATACAATTTTCTAAAAACTATGGCTCTATTCCACAACATGTCGGAGGAGTGTGTTAAATCTGAGTTAGATTTATTCACCATACGCATGACGCAGACATCTATTGAAAAAAATACCTACGTTGAAATACCGCCTCTATCTGCAATAACTGACACATCGCCCTTGGAATTTTTTATTGCGGGGACGGGTGAAGATTACATCGATCTAAATAACACCTTGTTATACACACGGATCAAAATATCAAAACCCGACGGTTCTGACATAGCAGATGGAGCACCTGTGGGCTTAATAAATTACCCCGGAGCGTGTATATTCTCACAGGTGGATGTTTCTCTAGGCGACCGTCTGATAACACAAAGTTCTAGTACTTATCCTTACAGATGTCTGATCGAAACCCTCGTAAATTTTGGAAAAGATACCTTGGAAAGTAACTTTTCAGCCGGTCTCTTCTACAGAGATGTACCGGGTCATATGGATGTTACCGATCCTGCTGGAGAAAATACCGGATTGACAAAGAGGGCAGCATTTACCAACGCTAGTAATGTTGTTGAATTACTGGCACCGATTCACAGCGATATTTTCTTTCAGGAAAAGTTAATGTTGAATGGCATTGATATAAAAATACGGATGACACGTGCTAAAGATGCGTTCTGTCTAATGCGCGATGACGATGTGGCTTATAAACTCAATATTGTATCAGCATCTCTTTTCGTGAAAAAAGTTTCTGTTTCACCAGGTGTTCGACTGGGACATGCACAAGCTCTACTGTCAACCACTGCCAAATACCCCATAGAACGTGTGTGTCTGAAGAATTTCTCTATTCCGACAGGGTCGCGGGTGTCTAATCAAGAAAATCTTTTTCTAGGGACGTTACCAAAATCTATCATTTTAGCAATGACTGAAAATTCTGCTTTTTCAGGGGCTTACGATAAAAACCCATTTGCTTTTAAACATTTCAACTTAGAATTTCTGGCTTTGTATCGAGACGGTGTCCAAATACCTTCCAAACCGTTTCAACCAGAATATGAGAATGGGTCTGCTGTGAGGGACTTTTATCAACTCGTATTAGCTACAGGCAGACATCTCAAGAATCAACCTCTAGCGATAGACCGCCAAGACTTTCTAAACGGTTACACACTTTACGCCTTTAACTTATCACCGGATGAAGATTGTGCTAATCATGTATCGCTAATCAGATCAGGAAACATTAGACTAGAAGCACGATTCAGACAACCTCTTAGACAATCCATAACCATGATAGTATACGCGATCTATGATTCGATAGTTGAAATATCTAACAGACGGCAGGTGTTAGTAGATTATTACTGAGAGGCGACGCAATGAATACGGTACAGCTAACAAAGGTTATGAATAAAATTGCACACAACACATATTTTTTAGGTGTGCTTCCTTGCGATTATCTCCCTAAAGTACCGTTGAAGAATCTACCAGCCGTTGCCATCGTCAATACAGATCCTTCCACCAAACCGGGACAACACTGGGTTGCTATTTACGTAAGCAACCACAGAGTTAGCTATTTTTTCGACAGCTTTGGCAGCGACCCGAAAGATCCACGGTTTCCAAATACCATCCAAGACTTCTTAAAAATCAATTCCATTCGCGTGCAATACTCTAACAAACAGGTTCAAGACTTCGCATCGGATACTTGTGGTCAACATTGCGTGTTTTTTCTATACCATGTGTTAAAAGGATACGAATATGAAAATATTGTTAAAATGTATTATGATGATCTAATTAAAAATGATAACATGGTCGTTCGATTTGTAAAGAGACTGAAACCATCTCTATGTAAGGTATTTAATTGCATTCACTGTGTGCAGTCATGTAAAACACGTCTGTAGTATTCTTAGAACACATGTATTATTGTATGTTTAATCATATGTTTTGTAAGGTATAAATAAAGACAATTGTGAAACCATATCTTTTTTCTTTTTTTCTTTATTGACATAAAAGTAATGTTTTCAAACATACAATTAAACACAAAAATATTTCAAACATATACATGTAGACAATAATAACATTAAAAAGTTAACCAAGCTTTCGCATCGAGAGACGGTGATTTGAACACATCTTCACCAGAGGTAGTGTTTGACCTGTGTTTTTTCAAAGGGGTTATCTGCGGCGATGATCCCCGCATACTATGTGTTGGTGATTTTCTTTTAAGGGATTCAATCATACGTTTAACTTGGGGATTGCTTATAGTTGAAAATGGTATATTTAAAGCGGCAAAAGCGTCCAGAAATTCAGACCATCCATGTGGTCTGTATTCATTGCGGATTGTTCGTGGAGCCGTTATGCTTTTGACCAGATCCAACATGTGCGATCCTGTAATTACTTTTCCCTTAAACACAAACTCACCAGAATCAGTCCATGCAGACAACTGTTTAGCATTAGACATTTTATTCAAAATGAATTTTATGTTTTTTAAACTCCTCTGTGGCACATTACTTAGGATTTCATTAACAATTTGATCCGAATCGTCATAGCTAGCAGGTGCAGGTGCACTAACAGGCGTGATAGCAGGTGCTTCGATAGCTGATGTGGCAGGTACACTAGCTGATGCTGGGGTATGTGTGTCATCCTCTTTAGGTAGAGTAAGGGTTAAGGTACCACTCTCCATATCACCTTGTTTTACTATGGACAAAAACCTTTGCAAAGTATTCGAATAAAGTTTGGCCTTCCCGTGCGGGTCCAAATCGTTTCTTTGTAATATTCTCCTTATAGCATCATCCAAATCGTTCTCCACCACTTGCTGTATTGTCTCACGAACATTCCCGCTTTTTAATTTATTCAGTTGATTTTGAGGAATTACGTACATTCGTTCTGCGTGTTCCATAATCAGCTTTGTCGGGATGAGATTAAGCTGGTAATAAAAGGGATCGCCACACTTAACAAAGGTAACAGAAATCCGCCTCGTTGATTAATCATTCGTTTTTTTCTATTGATGTTAATCTTTTTACTCGCTGCATATTTAATCTCCGTTTTTCTCTTTTTTAACCTACGAAACTGTGTAGGGTTTAGAGGTATTGTACCGTGAAGTACATTAAGAGCAATCTCGCACAAGGATAGAATCAACTGATCAGACGCCGACTGCAAAATAAGCCGTCGTTGCGTAGGCGATGCCTTATATAACAATTTTAAAAGAGGGAGATTTTTACAAAGTCTATCACTCATTTTTACCCCGCAAACTACCGACTAGTTTTCTGTATGTACACCACCTGATACTCTGAAAACAGATCTGTTCTGAGACGAAAACGTTCTGGTGTTTTAGCTTTAAAGTCAATCAAAAGATATCCATAAGGATGTTTGGTTGCATTGTGATAACATTCCATGAAAAATTTTGTATTACCTGGATAAACCTGACGTCCTAAAACTGAAATTTGCATGCTGTCGCGTATGTTTTTGTACAATATTAGGTAGCTAGCATTGAGGTTAATTGTCCTGCTGGTTTTGCTTTGAAAAAACAGATTCTGAGTTAACAGCATAATTGAAAACGATTTATGATGTACATATTTTGTGAAGGCTCTTACAACTTCATCGCTCGAAAAAGCCTGATCCATCAAATCATCCGCTATTATTAAAGAATTCTTATTAGGCGGTAATATCGATTCATCACACAGGGATTTTGGTATACCTTCAATAAAAATAATATCATACAACGACAACAGTTCATCATACATTGGTTGCCAACAACTATATAAAAACACAATGTTATCAATTTTTACATTGATCAGTTTGTCTGCATTACACAATAAATTTTTTACAAACACAGTTTTACCACTCCCGCTGGGACCAACTATTAATGCTGCATAAGGAAATTGAAGACGAAAGTCAAAATCTGTTTCAACATAAACGTTATGCATGATAGAAATATCACTAGTAACCGTAAGGCAAAGTTGAGTAGTCTGCTTGGAGCACACGTTTGTCATAAACCACCTTGAATCTTTTCAAAACTGATTTATTATGCAATGTGAACTTCTTTTTATTTCGCACAATGGTTTCGGTACGTGTGAGCAGGTGTCTAGTGTCACGTGATGATACATAACCCTGTACCAAACACACCATACTTTCTAAGGTAACAATGTCTGCGTTTGCAGCCTTGAGGGTTATACCTTTGGATTTAAGAGTGACTTTATTTTTTGCAGTTCTAAAACTGTACGATTTCGGGCCTGTTGAAACGAATTCGGTGATGAAGTCTTCGGGGTCAAGTTCGTTAGTCAAATCCCCCAGATATGCACCTGTTTGCGGCATCCAGTCACCATTTTTTGATACAAATAACGCACTGTCGGTATCGACATACAGAACACGCGGTCCTAATCGATCCATGATATTATAAAGTTCAAGACGCCCGTAAGCAGTTGTGAACGCACCTATGAAAATGTTCACATCATGCGCAGGTGCCGGATCGCCATCTGGATAACACCATTGTATTAACGCTACCGCGTCTGACACAAACGCGAAGTGTTTAATTACGCGCGCGTTTCCGAAGATGTGACGTGCGAAATCTTCGGGATCTGTTAAAAGTTCTGCCGTAGGTAAATTGCAACGAAGAGCGAAGCGTCCCCACAAGGAATTTAAGAGGTACTTGTTTATAGCTCTACGTGCTGGATTTAATACGATTTTGTCAATGTCAAGTTGAACTCCTTCCTTCTCAAAATACTGATTAACGTATTCCTGTTTTTCTACCTCCGTCACGACGTGTGGCGGAAAACCTGAAGCCTCCTGTTTGAATTTGAGAAAGGTTTTAACATAATCACTGAATAATTTGTCTGAAGTGTCGGGGAAATGCCATACTTCATGAATTCTAACAATCGAATATCCTTGAGACAAAGCGCGTGAGAGTTCGACAGAGACCCATGTGCCTGAGATGGTTCTCTCTTCATCAGTGTGCTGACACTGTGTCTGAAGGTGATTATCTGCGCATGTCCGACACAACGCAAACAACAGTTTGGATGAGGGCGATCTATATGGTAACACAGGGTGATATAATTCACGCGGGGGTAACACATCACATTTTATTAAGCCAAAATACGATTCGACAGGGCCAAAATCTTTTAAAATGATTTCAGGGTGACCGATAGGATAAGTTTTAGTTGACTGCACAAACGGATAAAGCGAGGTTACGTCAAAATACGAAATGCGTTCTTCATCGCTGACTTTGTGATACAGCTTGAGTGCGTTTGTGCGTCCACCAAACAGGGCTTCGCGAGGATCAAGCCGAGCAGGCGCCCTGTAATTAGCCATAAATGCTCTGACTTCAGGGTCATTTTGTTTGGCTTTCTCCCACTGACATTCCCAAATCTCCTGTACTTTGAGATTGTAAGTTTTACGCAAAACTTCCAACTTGTTATCAGATTGTCTTCTGAGCACACCAAAAGGTGTTTTTGACACAGGGTTCAATTCGTTAGGATTAAAACGGCAACAGTGCCCGTGCCAGAAGCAACCCTGGAATTCTAACGCTATTCTATCCCCATCAAGTTCATAATATCCGTCCACGTGGTATTGTCCAAATTTAACCTCGCCATGATTTAATGCGTGATGTACATCAACGTTTCTACTTGCTTTAATATATTCCAACCATTGAATGGAAGGATTTGAGTAAGATTTGTACTGATTGATGTATGCGTTTTTGTGCGTTAGAGCGATGGTGTTTTTGGTTAAAAAAAGCGTTTTGTAAACTTTCATAGCACACCCCGCTAGCGTCACGCAGCCGAACGGATCGACTTTTGTACATTCGATAAACTCGTTTCTGTATTTCATGCAAGCCTCCCGTAATAACACAACATCATTTTTGCAGTACATACCGAGTTGTTTTTTGAAGTCAAACACCTGACCGGACACTGTGTTATACCAGGAGTCGAATTTCTCGCGGTCAGAATCACACATTGCTTGGTACCCGTAAAAGTTTTTCTCAGGATACGGGCCGACATAATTTGTATTCTCCAGACGATTAAAATGATGAGGGAAAAAACCCTTTTCAGTTGTGTTTAGGTTTAAAGCGTCTGGTAATTTTGACAGCTTCATCGGGAGAAAGCTATAACTGTCTATGTATCTCTGTCTAAAAACACGATCATACATATAGGTAAGTCTACATCCCTGAAGTATAATTTTAGGTGCTAGTCCCTGACTCGTAAAATACTCGAGCAATATAAAAGAGTCGAAACCTGCAGAATTGTGCGCGATAAACGTAAAATCTGTAAATTTTGGTCGTCTGAAATGTTTAACCATTCGGTCCACGCAGTCCATACCCTCCGCTGAAAACTCCTCCCCTGACTGAGTGATAGCACACACGTAGTTAGCTGTGTGTTTCCCATTTTCATACATCGTTTCAAAATCATAGTATACGATTCTGTCAGTATATTCATCCGTTTTGACAGGTTGTATATAACAACTGTGATGACCTTCGTCGGTCAGAACATCACCGCAATGCACACAACACAAGGGAGAGCATTTGTGTTTTATTAATTTATCTCCTGTCCATTTTGTTCTGTATTGTCTACAGCACTTGTCACAGTATTTTACTAGATCGCAGCGTGATTTCACACCTTCAGGTTGTTGTTGTTTATGCATCTGGTAGCAGAAGTCAGACTGACAATATCGCAAACAATCCTCACATTGTCTGGATTTCTTAGGATGTGTGTAACACGACGGATTATTGCACACGTTGCATGTGAATTTACAATAATGCAAGCTACGATCGTTAAATCCTTGATAACAGTAGTTGCAAACATAGTTGTAACCTAAGAACGCTTTCAAATTTTTAATCAAATAATAATGATCATTATGGAGATATATATGTACAGTGTTTGTGTGTGGTTCATCTGTGTTTTTAAACACTTCCAACTGGCCTGCACACGTTCTGTGAAAGAGGACTATTTTTAAGTCTAGCCGTGATTCGAATTTGGAAACATCGTGAAATGCAATTTTGTCTAGCGGATCATACCCTAGATCTGTATGTATTTTGTAGGCAATTCTCACCAGTTCTTGGTCGGGAGATTGCGGATTTAAAAAATGTGCTAGACAAATACTAAAACACATATTGTCTGTTATATTTTCAGGTATGAACAAATTCATCTTATTTTTTTGAATGACTTCGTTGTGGGCTAAATCACGCAACTTCCTACGCGCACCGCCTTGTCTATTTCGAGCTACGGACACACGTAACTCTAAACCAGAATCAAACATCACATCGGTATTGCTTTGTACTGTACGTTCAATTTGATCAACAAATGTATTAATATCGTGATCGTTATTAGGTGTTAAAACAGCATTAATATCTGTAGGCAGACTTTCACCATGCAGTGATACGTTTAGAAAACCTGTTTCACCAGCCAATAGTCTAGAAAAATCTACAATCTCATTCAAAATATCCTGCAAAAATATATGGTATGCAGCGTAATCATCAGTAGCGATTTCACGAAAATTGATAGTTCTGTGAATTTCTAAACCATTAAATCGTGGTCTTGGGACAACTGTAAAATCACCCACAGTACCACCTTCTCTTATTAGTTTTCCTATAAAATCAGGAGTCAGACCCATATTAGCGGCTGTCGGGTCATAACTTGACGCTTCATCATCATCATCATCATTATCATCATTATATGTAGCGTTACCACGACCAGCACCAATCTGTTCATCGTTGCTATGTACAGACATACCCAACCATTCGTGTTGTTCATCTACTAACTCATGTAATCTTTCGGTTATGTCAAGTGAATCAGGATGTAACATACGCAGCTGATTATTAATCAGAACGCGTAACTGATCGCTATTGTTTTGAAAATCATATCTAGGTCTTAATGATCTCTGATCATCTTCTGACACATTGTCATGTAAATCATCGTGACACCTTTTACCGCTCATTTTTATTTTTATTTTTTATTATTTTTTTTAAATAATTAAGATTTTCTTAAAGACAAACGTGTGCACCTTGAAAACAGCAAACAGCATTCACTATACCAATATAATGAGAGATACCAATAACATACGTTGAAACTAATACAATAATGAGTAATCAGAATCAATCACAATACAAATCAAAAACACCACCAAAATACAGATTTTCTTAAAGACAAACGTGTGCACCTTGAAAACAGCAACCAACATTCGTTATACCAATATAATGAGAGATACCAATAACATACGTTGAAACTAATACAATAATGAGTAATCAGAATAAATCACAATAAAAATCAAAAACACCACCAAAATACAGATTTTCTTAAAGACAAACGTGTGCACCTTGAAAACAGCAACCAACATTCGCTATACCAATATAATGAGAGATACCAATAACATACGTTGAAACTAATACAATAATGAGTAATCAGAATAAATCACAATAAAAATCAAAAACACCACCAAAATACAGATTTTCTTAAAGACAAACGTGTGCACCTTGAAAACAGCAACCAACATTCGCTATACCAATATAATGAGAGATACCAATAACATACGTTGAAACTAATACAATAATGAGTAATCAGAATCAATCACAATACAAATCAAAAAACACCACCAAAATACAGATTTTCTTAAAGACAAACGTGTGCACCTTGAAAACAGCAACCAACATTCGTTATACCAATATAATGAGAGATACCAATAACATACGTTGAAACTAATACAATAATGAGTAATCGGAATAAATCACAATAAAAATCAAAAACAAAAGCCAGTAACGAAATCAAAACACATAAACATTTACCTCGTGTAACATTACGATCTATTCCTCATTATAAAATTGTATAACTCTGTCAGCATGCGTTGGACAACATTAAGACGTTCACCCATTAACGTTAACGCGTTCACAGCTAACCTGAGCTCAGTCGAGTGTTGATCCACACGTCCCGGTACACCGTCCATATTATGTTGAAAGTGACGAAATTCATTATACAGTTCCTCGTGGCAATTTCTCCAAAAGGCCGCAGCGTGACCTAATGCATCATTGTGTTGTTGTTGACAACTTATGATATTTCTTAAGATCGATAAGACATCCGTTTGTGACGCCTCCACTATATCTTCTACCTGGCGATAGGATAATGGTTGTCCGGCGAGGTCTAGAACTCTCTCAAAATTACGATTTACACGAGACAATATGTCATAATCTAGTCTTCTATTTAAGTCTCTGTCGCGGAATACTTCTTGGGAGATTTCATGCGGTAGATCTTGTTCTTCCTCTTCTTCTTCTTCACTCTGATCTGTATCGCTAAATCTCACATCATCCCATGCTTGAATCTGAGAATTTGTCCAGAGCGATAAACCCTCCTCATCGTAGTGTTGCTCTGTAAAAAAGAATAACAATAACCGTTTTTAGTAAATTATGAAAAGATCGACAGACATAAAATGTAATAATATTTCTGTTTAAATACATACCATTATTCTCCGAAGTCCTTAAACGACTAGTGCTAGGTTTCTCATTATCGTCTTCTGGTTCAAGTAGTCTCAGTCGTTTCACACCTTTGCCTCCGCGACACGGTTCCGGTGTTGTCGCATTGCATACGTCTGAACAGGTAGTTTGCTCCGCTCTATCCGTAGTATCACCACTGACTTCCAAACACTGTAAGTTTTCGAGGGTGTGTCGTTCTGGTGACTCGTTTACCTCAGCTGATTGTTCATTGGTCGCGGCCTGTTGTGACTCGCTTGTAGATACAATAACCTCTTGTACCTCTTCACCGGTTAATATGACCAGCTGGTTTTCAACTTCACCCCCACCTGTCAATTTTTTGTAAACAGATTTTATAAAACGTTTAACACATTAAGACAAAACAAAAACAAAAACAATGTCTCTATAACATACCGTTAGGATCATCGTTATTGTCATAAGCAACTAATTGGGCTTCGTCAACTGGAAAATAAAATGTAACATTATTATACATTAAATGTTTTAAAATGTCGATAAAAATAAAAAATAAATAAATAAATAACCAAAAAAAAAAACAACAAAAAAAAAAAACTTACAGATCTCTTCAAGAATCTGCTGCAAACCATCATCAAATTCCAAATTTTCGAAAACCCCTAAAGATAACCATATTGTGTTAAAACAAATATTCATATTAAAATATTTAAAATAAATAAACAAATAAAATACCCGTTTACCTTCGTGACTGGCAGTCATTGTTCCTTGGATTGGTAGGAATATCGATGTTGTGCGAGAAGTAGATAGATTTTGCAGGTAAAATGGAGGCCGACAACTTTTTGATATTTGTAAGGTGTGGGGGGGCGGTTCTGACAACATGTCGTAAAACACGACACCACTATCGGTAGGGGGGTACCCTGATACCGCCAAATCTTTAATAGTTATAAACATGCTATGGTATTTATTTGTAAAACGACGTCTATAATATTGTAATGTGTTTATTTGTGAATGCTGTATTACAACAATGATAAGTATTTTATAAAATAACACATTCATTCATACATAATATGTTTGCATAAATGGATAGTTTTATTATTTATATTTTTAAAATAACATCACATCGATTTTACGGTATGAAAAAAAAAAAAAAAAAACTTCTAATGTGTTATATTTAACACTTATTATCACTTACATTAACGTAACATGTAGGCTATGAATTATTTTCTCATGCAAGTTTAGAGTTTAAAGATTCATGCCCCCCCCTCAGATAGACATTCTAAAAATCTCCTGTTTCTTATTAGGAATAGATAAGCTCTACGTAACAGCCCACCAGACATCCCCCGCTCATATCCAGCTGTGTGTTGTAAAAACAAGGTCCGCTGCACATCCTTTGAGTTTAAAAGATTCATGTCCCTCACCCTGATATACATTCTAAAAATCTCCTGTTTTTATTAGGAATAGATAAGCTCTACGTAACAACCCACCAGACCTCCCCACTCATATCCCGCTGTGTGTTGTAAAAAAAAAAAAAAAAGGACTGCTGCACATCCTTTGATCACTCAATTAACGTTTTGCATAAAACTTTTAACAAACTTCAAAGGTGTAGCTTTAGAGTTTTTACAACCTAGGCTGATCTGATTAGAATGCATCAGCGATCGTAGACTTCGCTCACCAACCTCTCTGGTTTATTGGGCTGTGTGATTCAAGATATTTACATTTATATGATGTTGTTCAGTTTTAGATTATTAAATACACACGCCTGTATGTCTTTTAACTATCAGTCGGCAAGTCTTACGTACGGTAATAAAATTGCGGAATCCTCTCTTGCCTTTATTGTGCAGCGTGGAACAAAGCATTTGTTTTCATTCGGATATTTTAATGTACATGCATACAAACGGCTCAGCTGGTGTAGCCTAACAGACCGTATAAGTTCTAAGATTGTCAAAATAAAAAGATAGTAACTTGTATTAACTAAATGAAATAAATAAATATTTTCCTGTGGCGTTTGTTTAAAAGGAAACTGACAACCGCTAAAAACTGCCCTTGAGACCAGTTTTACAAAACACTATTTCACAATTAAAGTTTTCTATGGACCCGTTTTAAATACACATTCCCTAAAACAATAAGAGAACGACCATAAACTCCTTTGAATTGGTGGTCCCGTGAGTTCTAAGATTGTCAAAAATGAAAAGATAGATTAAAGGAGTATCTGTGATTAACTAAATAAAATAAATAAATAAATATTTTCCAGTGGCTTAGGCGGCGTTTGTTTGAAAGGAATCTGACATACGCTTTTAAAATGAAACAAACAAACAAACAAAAAAACTGAGGAATGTTTAATGTTAAACCGAGGAATGATTTCATCAATTATGAAATGTCATCGATTTATTCAAATAAGAAGTCTTCTTCGATTTTAAAAGTATTAATTTGTTTAATTATTTTACCATCCTTTTTAAACCTTTGGTCTCTGTTTTACTGCGTGTGTTAGGGGCTGGTAGTGGGTGGGGTTTGTCCGCAGCGCCCGTAAGTTCATTCTGAGTCGGACAGCGAGGAGAAAGGGTGTATTGTCGCTAAACAGTGTAAGGTGTTTGATTCTTAAATTTTCTTAACTTTGTAACAAACTCTACCTAGTTTTTTTACATTGTAATGGTAGACTACAACATAGATTTTTGTCAAGTATCTTATGCTGTTGCTTAACGATTGCATCTGATATTTTGTAGTTTTTTAGATCAGTGTGAGATGCACAGGACTTTTCCTTGATCTTGTATCAGTAAAAAACTTTTTAAACGTTTTTAAAAGTTGTAATGCTTTAGACTACAAGATTTGTTTTATTTTTACTTTAACTCTTTTATCACTAAAAAACTTTTTAAAGTTTTGTTATTCTATAGACTACAACATTTGGTTTATTTTACTTTAACACATGTATCAGTAATAAAACTCTACCTTTTAAAATTGTAATGCTACAAGATTTGTTTTATTTTTACTTTAACTCTTTTATCACTAAAAAAAACTATTTAAACTTTTAAACATTTTTAAAAAGGTTTAATGCTACAGACTACAACATAGATTTTTGTTTTCACAGTTTTCTGGAAAATACAAACCTCTCTGTGTTTCTATTGTATATGTGAAGAAAAACACAACTTTAATAAAAACTACCCCTTAAGCCCTGTTTTACCAAACATATACACTATTTCACAATTAAAGTTGAAAAGCACATAGTTTTGAACAGTTTTCCATGGCCCCGTTTCAAATACACATCCCCCAAACAATAGGAAAACAACCATAAATTCCTTTGAATTGGTGGTGCAGATAAACAGATGTACAAATTGATGTCCGATTTTGGGAGGGGTAGGGGGGTCCAAAAACAGGTGTCCAGTTGGGGAGGGGGGTGGAATTTTTATGATGGGTAATAAATCAGACGTTTTGACACATAGTCGACTACATTCTCTCTTGCATTTTACTTAATTTGATTCCTTGTTCCTGTGTTTAGTTTTCTTTGTTCCCCATGTTCCCACTTCTCATTAGTTATTATAATAACTGATCTGGCTCCCCTCATTACTGATTTATTTCAACTGTGTCTCTTGTTTCCTTTGTTGTTAATTTTGATGGTTTTGGTTAATATAGTGTTTGGTTTGTACAGTCTTTATCCTGTGATTGGATTATTTTTAGGTAT
>NW_027394381.1:0-50000 GCF_049309525.1 Garra rufa | reverse complement strand
GCCACTTAATAAAGAGTGACATTAAACTGAATATAAAATATTTGTTTCACTACATACATTTAATGGCTTTGGCAAGATTTGGGTTGTTATCCATTAGAGGTTGAGTGAGGCAAAAAAAAAGCCACAGTATTCCATTCATTGAGTAAGACACTTCCAAATTACTGCAGTTACTCTACATTATTTATTGAGCAAGACACTTCCAAATTACTGCGGTTATTCTGCAGTTGGCAACTCTGGATAAAAGTGTCTGCAAAATGACAAAGCACCTTTATTATTCTGACAAAAGCAGTTGAACTTCAGTGTCTCGTGAGGATACACAGAATGAACAGTTCATTTACAGGAGAGACAACTTTTCCTGTCTTTGTACTGGCATCCTTGATGGCCACACCATCTGCAAGTACTTTCGTAGCAATTTTGCACAACTATGCTCGGACCGAACTTACGTCTTCAGCGTCCCTGACGTCATGAGTTCCGTCACAAGGATGATACACTTGTGTCCTTTCATGGTGGACTTCCAGGAGTCATAGAAACGGACGATGTTTGGATGCTGCAGGCACTTCAGCATCTCCACCTCTTCACTGAAACGCTGCCGCTCCACTTTCGTCAGCCTTCGGGTCTGTCGAGGAGACGCATATTTCAAGTAAATTTATGGGTTCGTTCATTCATGTTCACACATGATGGGACCTTGAGTCTGAGGAGCTTTGTGCACCTTGTGACTTGTAGGACAGGTCTATGACAACTGAAGTCAAACCACATTCAAGTTGAAAGTGACTTCAGTGGCTGGGAATTCAAAACAACACTTGTTTACTAACTTTCAGTTCTCGACTTCAAGAACAACTGCTGTTGTTTAGACTTTTTTGCCATTTAGTTCCTTTTCTTTGACGTAAAACTTGTTTAATGCGATTTACCCAAGTACGTCATGTTCTTGTGTGGGTCTGGTTAGTCCTGGAACAACATTCCTATTAACCAAAGTTTTACCATGGGCGATATGACGTAATTTTATTTCACGGTAACAATATCCAAAATTCCAGGACTCTCAAGGACTTTTCAAGCACTCCTTTTTTGATTTTCAAAGACTTCAATCAAATACCTCGCTTATCGAACAATGTCTTCCATTTCAAATAAAAAAAAGAGAGAAATAGCTATAATATATAAAAAATATATACTAATAAAAATGGCAAAAATAAAGTGACGCACATGCGAAGTATTACAAAGTATACTACACTTTTACTATAATAAAACCATGGTAATTTTCTTAAGGGATTTGTATTTGTGTATACTTTCTTTCTTTCTTTTTATAGTTGTTCTGCTTTAATGGTTTGATGTTTTCTACTGTTTAAAAAAAAAAACATGGAATTGCTTCAAAATCCTGATCTGAGACAAATAATTTGCAAACCCACAAGTAATCGCGTTCCGATCTAAAGGGAAATATTTGCAAACCCTCTCCAAAGTTCTGATCAAAGTTCCAAAATTATTTGCGATCCACACTGGGAAGTTCCGATTTAAATCTCTGAAAGCCCAATCTGAATAATGATTCACAAACCGTCATTTTAAAATCAGGACTTGAGTGCAGATCGTGAATCATTTGACTTAGATCAGAACTTTGTGTATTGCAAATTAGGGGTGGGCGATATGACATAAAATTAATATCACTGTATTTTTCATCTTTTGAACGGTTACGGTATAATATCACGGTATTACTTTTTTTGATACATTTTGGGAGGAGTAGCCTTTCCTGTCCCTTTAGGATGTGAATAAAGTTAATATTTTTTATAATATAATAAGCAAATGGTAGGTATCCTTATCAAAAAGAGACATGGGAGAGCATGCATTCTCAACATATTTATTTTGCAAAAAACCTAAAGATCTTGCTTAACAGTGTACAACAAAACAAAAAAAATTTTTTATTGAAATTTAATTTCTGCAATATTTAAAACCTTTAAATAACTGGGGGAAATCAACCCATGGCAACAGTTTAAAAGTAGACCAATTCTGTGGGGAAAAACGCGGACTTGGCAACCCTGCATCCAACACGAGCTGCTGGAGTTAATGTCATTGCACACGAGTACGAAATTTTCGTCCAAGATTTTTGCACGTAAAAAAAAAAAATACAGGTTATGTTAATCGAGTTTACACACTGCCTCTGAAACTTTCGTCCGTCATAAAAAAAAAAATCAGATCGTGTTTGATTTTCTACATTTTCGCATCCATAATAAGCATTTTGATAAGGATGGCGAATATGAGATAACTAAAAAAAAAAAACGCATACGAAAATCGGACTCAGTGTACAATGACTTTAGATTTGAATGATCACGGGTCGAAAGTAAAGAGAGATGACAAAAATAGACTGGAGGATTTGCTGCAATCTTGTACTCACTGACAAATATCTGTTATAAGATGTGCTGCTCCCTTTACACAGAGTGTGCGTTATCGCAAAATCAAAAGTAAAAGTAAACAGCGCGAGCACTCAGTTAAAAGCGATTTCTATACCCTGCATATTGAAAGTGCGAAAATTATATACAATATTAGTTCGCCTCGCGCCCGCTCAATTTGTGATCTGCTGTGTAAATCCTTCGGCCGGCCGCCGGGAAAAGTCCCGGTCGTCCCGATTGCCACTCCGCCCCTGGTATAGGCTACAGGCCCGACCTTTCTTCATGATGTTTCACCAGTCATTTAATGGCCACTCCCCTTTTACCTACCACCTGCAAAGCTGATACGAATATGTTTTACTTTATTATTTACAACAAGATATTTAGTATAAGGACAGGTATTCAGACCACAACTGAACGTTTGAAGAAAATTGAATGCCTTATTATTTAGAATTAGCTATTGTTGATGTAAATGCAGCCGTTCGAGGCACATAATTGATTTATTACGGTATTAGAAAATCCATTTCGTGGCGCAATGTCACACCGGTGATGACTATGACACCGGTGTACCGCCCACCCCTATCGCAAATCATCTGATTTGAATCATTCAATTAGCAAAATGATTCACAAACCCATTTCGATCTAAATCAAATTATTTGCGATACGTGCTCCTAAGTCCCGATCTGAATCAAATGATTCACAATACAGTATGCGATTTGAAGTCCTGATCCGAAAAAGAATATTTGCGATCCGTGATCCGACGGGAGCGCTTTGAAACATTGAATCATTCTGCGACGCAATGGTTTAACTGATTCCGAGTTTCAAAAAGCTTCACCCATCACTACATGCTTTTAAAATCATTACAAGCGATGCTGAAATTCGAAAATTAATAGCTTTTTTAATTCAATCTGGTTTTTGCTTGAAATGAATGATCGAAAGTCACCAATTTGAATCAATCGGAGTGATTTCGGCATAAATGAGTCAATTGATTTGGTTTTTCTGTTCCTCTTTTCACGTCTTCAGCTATGTTTACACGACACTGTCAGTACCACTACTTACTTAGCTTGATAGTTTTCTGACATTAACTGAAATAAGCGGAAAAGGTATGATGTTTTTTGAAGTGCATGAGTTTTGTGTGAAAAGATGTGCTTATTGACAATGAAACACTTTTTATAGATACATTGTCTTTCAATAATTCAAGCACTTTTCACATACCTCTTCGGGAATATTGCTATTTTCAAGGGTTTTCCAGGCCTTAAATTAAAAAGTCAAATTCAAGTACTTCAACCACTTTAAGTACCTTGTACAACCCTGCAATACATATCAAAATGTTTGGTACCATAGAAATTTCATAATTCATAATTCTTGTCACCAGTGTCAAAATCGCAAAAAAAAAACAATACTAGCCTAAATTAAATTAAACTTAAGCTCACTAAGACAAGTAAACAGTCACTGTTTAAATAAGAATAAGAAACAAATTACAAGCAAAAGCACAAACAACTAGTGTAGAACAAGTAAATAAGAAATGTTACATTCACTGTGTAAATTAAATATACATTTCTTCTTATTAAAGTTACAAAAGTGATTTAGTCAAGAGCAGTGAGAGATTTTCTTTCTTTTGGTGTTTGATTAACATTGTTACGTCCCGGAATACTGTGTGGAAAGATTTGTGTTTTTTCTATTGGTTCTTGTTCTCACTGCCAGAGTCTACGATTGGATGACTGCTGGATCGATTACCTATTACTGTGAGGACACCGCCTACTTTTGAGCCAATCTGTTACGCCTGCCTGCTTTAAGGATTCGGAAGTGACGCAAGACGGGAGAGCGCGTTGTTCCTTTGCGGAGCTCTCATTTGTTTGTCACGCTGTCCACCGAGTTTTTGAATCACTAGTATTGATTGACTTTCATTTTCTACTTGTTGTATCTTGCTTCTTCTGACTCGTTACCCGATTGTGCTGTGATTTGATTTTCGCTCTTTTAAAGAGTTGACAACGGGATTAGTGTGTCACGTGACCTACATAATACAACACGTTGAAATTCGCTTGTATAGAAACATTAGGGTAGGAGCGGAAGCTGTTGTTTGTATTTTTTTGTTTTAGTGAGCGTAGTTAGTTGGCGTTTAAGCTGAAGATTTGTTTTGTTTATTCTTTTCTTTGTTTAGATAGTATTTGATGGGTTGAAGTTAGCAATGGTTTTGTTTTATTGATTTCTTTGTGTTCAGCTCTGCTCACGTCTCACATTGTTTGGGTTATTTGTTTATTTATTTTTTCTTTATTGTATATATTTTGTATAACTGAACTGCCAGCCTCTTTGAGGTAATGTCTATAACACGGACCAAACTTGGGTTTTGGTAAACATAATTCCTTACAAAAATTTTGAAAGCATTTCTGGTTTCCGTTTGTTTCTTTATCTCACACACAACTTCGGTAACAAACAATCTTCCTGAAAGCAGGTAAAAATACCCTTTGGGTTTCCTTTATTATTGTGCTTTTTTTGTGTTACCTTCCTAAATCCCTAGACAATTACATCAGCCAACATAGGGAGCCGTAACAAACATGAACAGACAGCTGGAATATCAGACTGCTATCACTTTAAGAGCTGCCAATATTCAATGTATTGTTACACGTTGTCTACTTCATACTGTTTTCTTTCTCATCTGTTTGCTTTTACTTAAGACCTACATTATTGTGTTTACGAGGATACTTGCACAGACAGGCATTTTGACACAAACAAGTTTGTGTATTGAACTATTTAAGACCTATAAAGCTGCAAAAAATAACTTGTGAATAGTGAAATGAGCTCTCTTTCACTGCTGATTAGGTTTCAACAGCTTAAAATCACTCGTTTTTAAAACACTCTTAAAAATAAAGGTGCTTCACATTGCCATAGAAGAACCTTTTTGCCTAAATGGTTCCATAAAGACCTTTTAACATTTGAAGAACCTTTCTGTTTCACAAAAGTTTCTTTGTGGCGATAGAAAGTTCTGAACAAGGTATGAACGAGATGGCTCTTTAAAGAACCTTTGACTGAACGGTTATTTGTGGAACCAAAAATCGCTGTGAAGAACCTTTTAAAGCACCTTTATTTTTAAGAGTGTAGTTGGGGGTTTGAACAATGTTCTTATAGAGCAAAAATATCCTTCTCATCTCAGAGGATGGTTAGGTATTCAAACTATGATTGTTTGAATGAAATATACTTCCTTGCACTTATAAAAAGTAATTTGGGAGTTTTTTCCTTTTTCATTACACTTCAGAGCTTCAAAATGGCACTGCAAATAAAGTAAAAACTGAGATTAAACACACCAGAATTTCCCTGACGAATCAAAACACAAATTACTAAGTCATGTTAGCAGCTGTTCCGTGTTTTTAAAGTATCAGAAATGCAGTAGATGTCAAAATGTGCCAAATCCATAAGCTGGCACACCGTCTATGCGAAAGGATCTGTGCTACGCACATGGAAAAACTGACTGCGCTGTCTTCTTTCATAACTTTGATTTGCAGCTTTGGGCTTTAAAGGCTAAACTGCATAATTTTCTGCAAAAGGAGAACGCAGTTGACAGAAGTTGTTGGTTTAAAAACACATATGGCTCCCTAGAGTTTGTTTGCATTTCCACATCTGGCTCTTTAGACAGCTTGACCTGTCCCACACATGACATTATGTCAAAGTCACAGCCAGATGGTGCCAACAACATGGGGGCCCATTTCAGTCTCCGGCCCATGAGACAGGTGACAGGTCAACCGGACCAATGACTGCCCCATGCTCATGTCGGTCTGCAACAAGCAAAAACACACTCAAAACAGAGTACTGATTGTCCAGAATGAGTTCATGCCTGATTTATGTTTGTTGCTTTAGGTAGACATGCCTACCATGTGCGCAAATCTTTGCAATGCTCAGTGAAAAGGCTAATTTCAGGTGCTTAGGCTAATGGATAACATCTTTCTGATAGAACTGAAACATCCTGAATGTGGGGCAAAGACAGCTGCTTATGTAACCGAGGCAGATGAGGACAATCTTGACAGGTTTGGATGAATTTGGCGGGAGTGAAGGGTGAAGAGTGCATGAGCGTGTTGAGAGTGCATTAATAAGAGTAATGTAGTAATGTGGTCCTGCAAGGAAAGCAGGATAGAAGATCAAGCGTCCTGCATGTTAGACAGAGCTGCTGAGGAATGCTGTTGCGTCTCTGACTACGCTATTTCAGGATGTACCCCACTACAGTCCTGGAAAAACAGCTTTGTGAAACATACTCTCTCCTTCCCTCAGTTGCTTTCACTGTCCACCCACAAATGGTTTTGCTTAATAATAAGTGGTTCTCAACAGTTTTTGTTTAATAATATGTGGTTCTCAACTGGTTTTGCTTTACGATAAGTGGTTCTTAAATTGCTTTTCTTCAGGACCAAAATTGCAAATAAAGAAGCAAAAAATTGCATTATCTGTAAAATCATGAACTGCATAAGTCCACTAATATACATGTTTATTTACATGAAATACAGTCAAAAGTTTACATACACCTTGCAGAATCTGCAAATTTTTTAATTTATTATTTATTATTTTTTTCAAGTGATAGTTCAAGTGACAGTCCCTTGTTTGTCCTGCCGTTCTTTCAGGTCCCACAAATTCTTTGGTTTTTCAGCATTTGTTTTGTATTTGAACCCTTTCCAACAATGACTGTATGATTATAAGATCCATCTTTTCACACTGAGGACAACTGAGGGTCTCATATGCAACTATTAAAGAAGGTTTAAACACTCACTGCTGCTTCAGAAGGAAAAACAATGCATTAAGAGCCAAGGGGTGGAAACTTTTGAACAGAATGAAGATGTGAAGAGTTTTTCTTATTTTGCCTAAATATCATATATTTTTTCATTTAGTACTGCCCTTCAAAAGCTACAGAAGATACTGACATGTTTCCCAGAAGACAAAATAAGTCAAATTTACCCCAATCTTGAAAAATCAAAAAGTTTTCACCCCCAGCTCTTAAAGCATTGTGTTTCCTTCTGGAGCATCAGTGAGTGTTTGAACCTTCTGTATTAGTTGCACATGAGTCCCTCAGTTGTCCTCAGTGTGAAAAGATGGATCTCAAAATCATACAGTCATTGTTGAAAAGTGTTCAAATACACAAAAATGCTGAAAAACCAACAAATTTGTTGGACCTGACAAATATACTATTGATTAGAAACTTAGATTAGAAATGTATAACTGACTGTTCAGGATAAACAAGGGACTCATGAACTATCACTAAACAAAAAACAACAACACAGTATTAAGAATCAAGTGCATGTAAACTTTTGAACGGGGTAATTTTTATAAATTCAACTATTATTTTCTCTTGTAGACTATATGTAAACATCTTTTATGTGAAATATCTTATTCATGTCAGTACTAAAAAAAAATAACATGCATTTTGCATGATCCCTCTTATTTTGGTAAAATAATTAACGTTTTGCAGATTTTGAGATTTTGACCTCAACTGTAATTTTTAAAAATTAAAAAAAAGGTAAATAAAAAAAAGATTTGTCTTATTTAGCAAGTTACAGATAAAGATAACAACAACAGCTCTAGCCCAGAAAGTTAAAGAGCTTGTTGTTCTGATGTCCTGCAACTTTTTAAGTATCAGCTTAGTCCAGTGGAGAATCTAGCTGGGTAATTACAACCATTTCAATAAGAAATAATTTTTCATTGCATAGCTTTAAAAAAAAAAAAATCTACTGTTCACATGGACATTCTCCTAAGCAAAACACTTTCATGGTATAATTCCCTACTTATGAATATAATTTGTCTGACTGGATTGAGAATCTATCAGACATGTTTTTCTAATCAGTGCACCCCGGTATGTAGCATAGGCTAAGTCCATTCCCTCTTATAGTAACTGTGGAAAGAAGCCCAGTTGGACTGGTTCTTAGCTGTGGCTGCCATTTCAATTTAGCACTAAACTAACCACTAAAGGAACCACACTCAGAACCACTGCATTGAGTTTTACGAGAGAGGAGATTGACCACTCACAGAAATATGAATGGAAAAAATCGTAACACTCAATATAGAGCCTATAGGAATGCACAATGCAAGTCTTGCCTTTTATTCGTTTGTTTGTGCTGCAATGCACAAGTGCAGTTTAAAATACATTACTGAAAACCTGACAGACAGTTTTGGAGATTTAGATGATTTCTTCTCACAGGCTGCATGCAAAAACAAAACATGCAACACGACCAGTATAGTCTGATTTAAGAACAAATGACTCAGATTCGGTTCTTTCTAGAAAATCGAAAACACACAGTCCAATTTCCCAAAGTAATCAATCTTATGAGTTTTAGATCAGTTTAAAATGCTGCCATTGAAATTGGACTCAAATCGAATCAAGTCATGTGCTTGTGAATCTGAATTAAATGTAATTGGGAACTCTTTGACGAGTTCTAACTGTCTGATCTACCTATTTAAGAAAAATCTGCTTATAACATCTATCCATCAGTTCTTTGTACTTTAGCAGGGACTTTCCATCCAAGCTAAGAGTCTGTCTCACCGGGGACATTTTTTTTTATAAAAGGAAAGAGTTGTCCTTGATAGTTAAATAATCTTATTTGCACATTCATCAACCCCAAGTGTGGGAAATTCAGCACTGCAAGTAAACACACTCCATGAACCATTATGCAACACAAGTGCCGTGCAAACAAGAACAGGTACTAAAATATATTTTTAACTGGGGTTTCTTTACTTCAGCATGTCTAAAAATGCATTAACAGAGAATATGTTAAACTGGACACTGGCTTGGTAACGCAGAACCTGTAATTGTAGTTTATGATGGCGGTCAGTGGCGGGCTGTGATTGGGGTTTCTGAGAGCACTTGTGACGTCAAAGTAGACATATAATGTATTCCAGACACGGGAAACAGCACACACGTGTAATGTGCATTTACAGCACTGATCATAAACTGCGAAGAATGGAGGATGTGATGTAATATTGTTTGAGCGTGTGGGTGGGTTACAAAGCCCTGTTCTTTATCAGGAATAAGCTGTGTCAGCTCGAAGATACAGTCTCAATGGATCCAGTGCTCTTTTAACAGATACACAGAAAACATCATTGTCTTCCCACAAATGTGCCGGTGCAGAGAAACAGCACGTTCAATGAAAAGAAAAGATAAGGACTGCCACAAGGAAGACTCTAGGCAAATATACTATTGATTAGAAACTTAGATTAGAAATCTACAATTGTTTTACATAACCTAGGAATCTTAAATATTTGAATTTGATTGTTTGGACCACAGGCATTTACTTGTTGATATTCAAAAACTTCAAGGGCAAAACAGGCACATAAACATTTAGCCTTGACTTTCAGAGAAATAATTCAAAAATAATCCTTGAATATTTGGGCCAACAACCCCACAGGAAAGAATAACAAGTACATGTGCCAGTGCAATGTTTTCACATATTGTTAAAGGGATAGTTCACCCAAAAATGCTAATTACCCCATGATTTACTTATCCTCACACCATGCTAGATCTTTATGACTTTATTCTTTCAGACAAATACAATGAGAGTTACAGTTGAGGTCTAAAGTATACACCCCCCTTTCAGAATCTGCAAAATGTTATTTTACCAAAATAAGAGGGATCCTACAAAATGCATGTTATTGTTTATTTAGTACTGATATTTCACATAAAAGACATTTACATATAGTCCACAAGAGAAAATAATAGTTGAGTTTATTAAAATGACCCCGTTCAAAAGTTTACATCAGAACACCAGTCAAAAATTAGAAGTACAAAACAAGGATTTGTAAAGAAAAATGTCAATATATAACAAGAGGAGACTGGTTAGAGATAACAGTATTAAATATGAATATTTTTCTTACACAAATGCATCGATTCAGATGGCCTTTATTAAACCTCTCACTGCAAAAAATGCTTTTATTATTTAGATTTGTTGTCTTGTTTCCAGCCAAAATATCTAAAAATTCTTAAATCAAGAACCATAAAAAGACAAATGAAATTTATTTTCTTGTTTTCAGTAAAAACAAGTCAAAATTAAGTGAGCTTTTGCTTAGAACAAGCTAAATAATCTGCCAACGGGGTAAGAAAAATAATCTAGTTTCAAACAGAAAACAAGATTATTTTTCTAACCCCGTTGGCAGATTATTTAGCTTGTTTCAAGCAAAAAAAGGTACTTGATTTTGACTTGTTTTTACTGAAAACAAGAAAATAATTTTTATTTGTGTAGAAAATGGTTCTTGATTTAAGAATTTTTAGATATTTTGACTGGAAACAAGACAAAAAGTCTAAGTAAAAAAGCCTCCTGGAGTACTTTTTATGATGGATGGATGCACTTTTTTGGGCTTCAAAATCTCAACAGCCAATCACTACCATTGAAAAGCTTGAAAGAACCAGGACATTTTTTTAATATAACTCTAATTGCATTTGTCTGAAAAAAAAAGCCATATACACCTATCATCATCATCTATTAAATGCATTAAACATAAATGCAAATCGTTCCAGTTCCACACTCTTGTTAACATGCAGCAATTCTCTGTCCAGTACATGTGTACCAAGCAACAGTTACCATGTCTGTGCGAGTACTCGTATTACATGGGTCATCAGACTCCACATCTGTTCTTTCGGCAGTGTATTCTTAGCCTACACTGGAGAGCAATGAATATTTGGCCTTGTGTGTCACTCTTACCTAACCCGTGTTAGGGTGTTTATAGACCCTTCACTTGCCTCTGCGTATTTTAAAATGACTGACGGCCAGGATATGACGATAACATCTATAAAGATGAACCAAATAATGGTTGATGCCATTAGGAAGCAGAATTAAGATAAATTGCTGTCTAGGACATACTGTTTTTTCCACCTACTGGCTCCCGTATGACTTTTACATTTCTCAAAATATCTTCTTTTGTGATCTGTACAAGTAAGACCTGAAGCATGCTAGGTGATGGTCTGAAGCACAGTAGGTGCTAATGTTAGGTGACAACATCACAAGTTTACCTGAGGTTGAAATGGGCTACTGGAAACTTCTCAGGTTCCTCTCTGGTATCTGAGATGATGTGGCTGATCTCAGTGTAGGAGTGAAAGCCAAGTACTTCCAAAGATACCCGTGGTAATCCATATATTTCCAGGCTCTGATCCACATAGTTGGACTCAAGAGAGCTGGTAACCTGCCAGATGGATCACCTGAGATCTTACTAACAGGGTCAGAATGACATGAGGGCGAGTAGATGATGACAAAACGATCATTTGAGTGAACTATTCCTTTAAACCTTCTGTCAGGCAGGAGGAAGTTTGGCATGCTCAAGGAAGCCTGTGGAACGATGGATGATTTCTCCATTACGTAAGAGACGAATCAATCTAGTACTAGCAGACCCAACGCCTCACTGGAAGCTTCCTCTCTATCTCCATCCGCATTATAAATGTTCAAGATTTATGGATCACCAAAACATCACGAACAGCCTCTCGCTGTAATACAAAACAGACTGTGCAGTTAAAATTGACAAGGTGGAAATGAGGTGTGGAAATATCTGCTCATTTCCCACAGTAATGGTGTGTTTGTCTGAACAGAAACAGATCCTGAGTTGCTGTATCACAGATTTGACATTATTAAAATGAGGAACGGGTCTGATGAATGTATCTGACATAATTTGTTGGTCAGAAAAAAAACATGTTTAGAACATGATGCACTTATAAAATATAATTACTGAGGCAGGACTGCACAATGCATGAGAAAGTATGGAAAAAACTACATTTGAAAAATGCAATGAATTTTTCAATTAGTTTTCCCTTAAGCCAGCAATTAAAGTAAAAGTAATTGAAAAATTCATTGCATTTTTCAGACCATTTTAATGATAAAAACTAAGTAAAAACTCTAAAACTTAAGTAAAAATAAAATAAAATAAATTATTAGGCAAACATGCCTGAAAATTGTTATCTTTTTAGACAATTGAGTTAAAACTCAATAAAATCTAAAATATAATAAATTAATTTATAAAATAAAATAAAATAAATATAGTACGAAACAATACAGCAATACAATACAAAATAACATAATGCAATGTCTAACTGAAAAAAATTTTTTATCCACTTTAATGGTGAAAAAATTGTGTTGACACTCTAAAAATTAAAGTTAAATGTTCATTTCGAATTAATAAAAAATAGCAGTTTTAGACCACTTAAAATTTACTTAAAAAAATAAAATATACATATTTTTTTTTACAAAAATGAAATATATATATATATATATATAAAACTAAATAATACCATACAAAATAACAAAACAAAATGCAATGTCTAACTGAAAAATGCACTTTTAATACTACTTTAATAGTAAAAAAAAAGTTGATACTCAAACAATTTAAGTAAATAAATAAATAATGTTAATTTCAATTTAATTTATAAAAATTGCAGCTTTAGATCACTTAAAATTTACTTTAAAAAATTATATATATATATATATATATATATATATATATATATATATACAGTAGTCAACATTCGAAGTGGATCAAAAAAGTTCATCAAAAGTTGTCCTAAGATAAGAACAGGTATTCTTTTTGGTTTTAGGACAAATTTGATGAAAGGTTTTGATCCACTTCGAATGTTGACTACTGTATATATATATATATATATATATATATATATATACAAAACAAAATGCAGTTTCTAACTTTAAAATCCACTTTTAATACCACTTTAATGGTGAAAATTAAAGTAAATAAACACATGAAAATAATATGCAATTCCTGTTCATTTCTATTTAATAAAAAAAAAAAAGTAATTGCACTTTTAGGCCACTTAAAATTTACTAAAAAAATAAACAAAACAATACAGTTCAAAATAAAAAAATGCAATGTCTAACTAAAAAAATTAACTTTATATATATATATATATATATATATATATATATATATATATATATACACATATATATATATAAAGCAAAACAATACAAAATAACAAAACAAAAAATGCTATGACTATCTAACTGAAAAGTTGATACTCTGAAAAATTAAAGTTAAAAATAAATAAATACATAATTTAAAAAAAATGCAATTCCTGTTTATTTCTATTTAACTACAAAAAAAATAATTACAACTTAAAAAAAAAAAAAATATATATATATATATATATATATATATATATATGTCAATTTAGGTCACCAGACTGAATAAACTTAATATTGTACTCCGGTTCATGTCATGTTTGTATTCCCCTGGCTTTCATAGGAGCTAATAACATATTTCTTTACGATCTATTTTCCTCCAGAAGTTTGTGCTTCTAAATGATAGTAAGTTAGTTGTCCTGGAGGCATTAGCGTGACTCATTCCTCTTCACTATTGGAGTGTGTACATCCCACCTGAGGGAAGGGAGGCCGTCTGGTGGCTGTGTGGAATGTCTCATTAAAGCAGCATCTCGCTCATAAAGCTCTCAGATCTATAAAGGGGACTGGGATCCTGCGCATCTAGATGTTCCTTATTATAAGATTTCACTGGAGCCTCTGGCAGCACTTGGTCTAGATTACCACATACACCCAGATAACAACTCAAGCGAGAGCCAACAACAACAAAAAAAATCCATCAATTGAATGATAGCTCATTTTTATTAGAGAAGCAAGCTATGAGATGCTGCACCGTGAGAACATGGACATAAAGCATTTGATCACACTTAATGTAAATCAAAATGGGGTTTTTTGGTAACTGCAGACTGTTAAATTGCTGGCAGAACCATAAGGGTTTATTGTTTTGCAAGAGTAAAAGGGAACAATTTTTCTGCCATTTTCCTATTTCAGGCAGTATCTGTTTACTACGGTAGCGAGGAGCGGTTTTAAGTTAATATATAGAGCTGAGCTAGTTTGGCATGTATAATATCAAACAGTATGGATAAATGTAGGTTTTTAGCCCAAAGTCTTGTTATTCTTGATTATTGGCCCAAGAGGAGAAGCTGGGAGCCAGTGAATATGAATGTAAGCTGGAAATCATGTTTGACAGACATGACTAACCACTGGTGGTTTTGTTTTATTTGCCATTTAAATACAAATGAACTAGAGTGCTCTCCAAAAGAAATAAATAAAAATCCAACAAGAAAAGCTATATATATGTATCAGGAATAATTGAAATAATCCAGGAATAATCCAGTTTTTGTCTTTAAAACGCTATTGTGAGTAGGATTAATTTCTTACGCAGCTCATCCATCAAATGTCATTTTAGACCTAGCAATGACATTTGAGCATTTGATAGCAAACTAATGCAGTTAATAATGAAGTTTAGACAGAAAGAGAGAGGAAGAGAGAGATTAAGCTCGTGAATTACCTCTCTCAAGTCTGTGCGTCTCTCAAAAGTGATTGGCAGCATCATCTCTACTAATAGTGAAACTTTAAGTTCATTTTCTTCAAGACCACGCTGTTGTTATCTCACTTGTGAGAAATGTCATGTAGTTTTTAAGTTGTTAATCGTCAGGACAGCGCTAACAACATTAGTGCGTATGCTAACGTGTGTGCAAACTGTTTGTGTGTGCGTCTGTAAGAGAGAGAAAGTGTGAGAAATAGAGTATGTGCTTTCGGTACATAATAAAACATAATTTTGTGGCAAAAATATGGAAATAATCTGTCATTTTTATCCTATTGTTTACTGTATTTAGTTGTTTGGCCAGTGTCCTTGTGGGTTTTGGTTATTTTGCTGTTTTGGGCTGTAAGGACCTTTAAAATAACTGAAATCGTGTGGCAAAGTGATATAGACATGTAATGTGGTCAAGAGCTGCCTGGAACTACGTACGCCATGCGTTTCCCTGAAAATGATGCACACCATTAGAACGTTCGTCAGACAATCAGATTCAAGCATTCAATGCCCGTAGTATAGTTAAATAATAATACAAATAAAGATTCAGCATTCTGCAAATTCTAATTTATCTATTGCATTCTAACCTTAAAGGAACACTCCACTTTTTTTGGAAATAGGCTCATTTTCCAACTCCCCCCCGAGTTAATGAGTTGAGTTTTACCGTTTTGAAATCCATTCGGTCATTCTCCTGTTCTGGCGATATCACTTTTAGCATAGCTTAGCATAGATCATTGAATCCTATTAGACCAATAGCATCGCGTTCAAATATAACCAATGAGTTTCGGTATTTGTCCTATTTAAAACTTGACTCTTCTGCAGTTATATCGTGTACTAAGACCGGCGGAAAATGTAAAGCTGTGATTTTCTAGGCCGATAAGATTAGGAACAACACTCCCATTCCAGCGTAATAGTCAAGGAAGTTTGCTGCCGTAATATGGACGCAGCAGGTGCAGTAATATCACGCAGTGCCTGAAATTAGTTCCCAGCTAGGTAACTTCCAATGAGGAACGCTCCCTGTGCATGCAGTTGGTCACGTTGTGCTACATTTTCGGCCGGTCTTAGTACACGATATAACTGCAGAAGAGTCAAGTTTTAAATAGGACAAATATGGAAACTCATTGGTCATTTTTTAACGCGATGCTATTGGTCTAATAGGATTCAATGATCTATGCTAAGCTATGCTAAAAGTGATATCGCCAGAACAGGAGAACGGCTGAATGGATTTCAAAACGGTAAAAATCAACTTATTAACTCGGGGGGAGTTGGAGAATGAGCCTATTTCCAAAAAAAGTGGAGTGTTCCTTTAACTGGCAACCAGTCTGTTCTGTACTACCTTTAAAGGGATAGTACATCAAAAAATTAAAATGGCCCCATGATTTACTCACCGTCATGCAATGCTATGTGTATATGACTTTCTTCTTGCAGATGAATATAATCAGAGTTATATCAAAAAGTGTCCTGGCTCTTCTAAGCCTTATAATAGTGAATGGGTGTGTTTTAGTTTTAAGTCCATTAAAGTGCATCCATCCATCATGAAAAGTGCTCAGTTTACCTTGGTTGCCAATTACAGGGATAGTTCACCCAAAAATGAAAATGACCCCATTTTTTTACTCATCCTCAAGCCATCCTATGACTTCCTTCTTGCAGATAGTTACAATCGGAGTTATATTTAAAAAATGTCCAAGCTTTATAATGGCAGTGAATGGCTGTTGATTTTTTGAAGTCCAATAAAGTGCATCCATCCATCATAAAAAGTACTCCACATGGCTCAGGTGGGTTAATAAAGGCCTTCTGAAATGAAGGTATGTGTTTGTGTAACAAAAATGTTCATATTTATAACTTTATAAACCGTAATCTCTAGCTCCCGCTAACTGTTGTATGTGTGTTCATGAAAGAGTGGTGTTCCAGCAGATGATGTAAGACGTAGACAATCATGGTGACGAACGCAGAGGAGACAGCAAAACAAAACAAGGATTTGTCAAGAAAAATGTTGGAGGATTTCAATATAAGCCAAGAGGAGACTGGTTTTCCTTTGCTGTAAACAAAACTTGGTTCTCGCAAGACTTATGCTACACCTACGTCCTACGTCATCTACTGAAACACACGCATGACAGTTAAACTAGAGATTACAGTTTATAAAGTATGGATAGTTTTCTTACACAAATGCATCCATTCATTCACTTATTAACCTTCCGGAGTCATGTGGAGCACTTTTATGTTGCCTGGACACACTTTTTTGGGCTTTAAAATCTCAACTGCCATTCACTGCCATTATAAAGCTTGGAAGAGCCAGGACATTTTTTAATATAACTTCGATTGTATTTATCGCTTCGGGGATGAATAAATCATGGGGTTATTTTCATTATTGGGTGAACTATCCCTTTAATTGGCAACCAAGTATAACTGACTGAATACTCTTCAAAAAAAATGACACTGAGTTATGTTTAGGCCAGGATTAATTAGGCATCAGTTCACTTGTGGTAAGAAAAGGATTTATGTTGATATTTAGTTTACCAAACGCTCACTTTGAAACAAAGGCTGTTTCCAAACGTATGGAATGTTCTGTAGAAGACACCACAATAACACATTAATTCAAATTAGAAAATTCTTATTAGTGCTTAAGTTATTGCACAACATGTGGACAACAAAGTTCTAAGCAACCACTGAATAATATAATATAAACCATTACGACATAAATCATATCTTTTTGTTTGTTTAGTTTTTTACACCTTAACAAACTTCCAAAGATTTAAAAGTACCTCTCTCCTATCCCTAATAAGCGTTACTTAATAGAGTTTGAACACACGCACGACCCGCAGTGGCAATACCAGGTAATGATATAACTCTGTGACAAATTGACAGAATGACAAACTACACATTCATTTATAAATCATTTTACATCACATTATCCATCCACAGAGAAGGAACCATGACTCACAGTTCTAATATGCAAAGGGCGTGTGCAATAAATCTTACACAGCAGTTAAACCCTGGAAGTGTAGCTGACGATCCGGGCAAAAACACTAAATGGAAACTCAGTAAGGAACAGACGACAACCAGATCAAGTTCTTCCATCTCTAAAATGCTACTGTATGTTTTGTAAGTGCAAGATACCAATTAAACACTCATGTAACTAACTTTCCTACACAGAAAAATGACATATTCTTCCCTAGACACTTATCCACTTATCTTTCTTAGGAAGATGACATATTATACACCCTGACGTTTTTTGCACCAACAGTCATAATTGCATTTTAAATTTTAAGGTTGACTAAACTGAACACTTTCATTTGTTACTATAATTTTATGTCTTCTACATGTAAATTACCTTTGTTATTAAGCCAAACTTGAATTATAAAGATCATTGAACATAATGGCGTATTGTTTTGTCAAAGCAGGAAAGCATGTCCATGAAGCATGAGTTTAAACGTCAAAGCAATCAATTCACATTCACTTCTGTCCACCCTGACAGAAGCAGGTGTCTGATGCCCTACGGTACAGCTTAACCCATGCCACACGGTCAGCATGACTGGTAATGACAGGACTTAATGTCAATGCCAATGTTTATGAAACAAAATGACTTACGGATATAAATGCAATGCCAACAATAAAAGATAACACTTTATCTTCACATGAGGGACCATAAACTTCAGGTTTATCTCAGTTTGAACAGTCACTAATGCAATCCGTATAAATCATAACAATGACGCACTCAAGAGTCGAAAATAATCTCTTGTAACTTACTGCATTCAAGTCATCTTAGAATTATCGTAATTAAAAGATGAATTTGGACTTGAAGTTGGAATTTCTGTGTTAAACAAAGAACTATGGAGGACTGAATTATAGATGAATTACTCACCCTTATGTCGTTCCAAACCCATGCAGGGTCAGAAAGCTCTCAGATTTCATCAAAAATTTCTGAATTTGTGTTCTGAAGATAAACGAAGGTCTTATGGGTTTGGAACGACATGAGGGTAAGTAATTCATAACAGAATTTTCATTTTTGGGTGAACTATCCCTTTAAATAATTGTAAATGTTTACAGTACAACTTAGTTTCATGTCGAATATCCACTCTTTTAGAGTTGCTCTGATTCCGATACTACGGAAATGCCACCGATACCACAAAAAAACGAGACCCAGTTATGCCCGCTAGCTTTGCTTAATGCTCCAAATCACATGTCAATTCTTCTTCGCAAACAAACGTTTGAAGAAATACAAATGTGCTGGCAGTATGTCAGCTGTTTGGCAGCATTTCAGACTGGACCAACCAGCCAGTAAAACAGAGACATGTCTCATATGTAGGGCCCTATGATTTCCGCGATGAGGAAAACGCGGATGGAATCGTGGAATCCAGTCACAAAAACGGAATTTGCAGTTTAACGCGGAATGTCACAGAATTTGTCAAAGTTGGGATGAATTAATCAGAAGTCATTACACTTAAATCTAATTGCAATAGGGACTAATATTGTAAATATTAAGCCGCAAAACGACAATTTAAATATGAATTCTGTGTCTCTGTGTTAAAGGGGTTATCGGATGCAAAACTAACTTTTACATGTTGTTTGAACATTAATGTGTGTTGGCAGTTTGTGTACATAACCACCCTACAATGATAAAAATCCACACAGTGGTATTTTTTTTAATCTTTAAAAGTAATATTCCCTTTTTAATATTCCCTGGTCATTCTCAGCTTCTTGTCATTGTGACGAAACACAGTTGATCGACATGAGCGTCTTACCTTAGCCCCGGCCTCACCAAGCGGAAACAGTCTGAATACGTTCGCCATTGTGTGACTCAGGTGCAGAGGAAAACTCTAATTGAGCGATTGAGGTGTTTCTGCTGTTGGATGTAATAATGAACATAGCAGTCGTCATTTACTCTCAACATCTAAACTGCTTAAGAGGCAGAGGACAACGTTACTTTCGTTTTTTAAAAGGAAAGCGCAGATTCCTATCTACAAATGCATCTATGTTCGTGTGAATCATTTGTGATGCAGCTTTACCCACAGCAGAAGTGAGTATAAGGGTTTTTTATGCATCTTTGCAAATGGCCTTTCTTAATAATGTGCTTGTTGGCAAGTTTCGCCGATAAACGCGGCTAAATGCGGCTAAAGTAAACATTACAGCTCGTAATCCCTCAGCAGAGAGGGGTGGGGCGAGCAGAGTTCATTTGCATTTAAAATGAGTTGATAAAATGAGTTGATATTTTGCAGAGCTGATGTAGACAAGGTAAAAGGGTGTTTTTTACACTACTATTGAGAATTTTTAACCAAAGTATATAAGAGACTGTTCATTAAGACCCTAAAGAATCATATGAACACTGGAAAATGGGAATCCGATGACCCCTTTAATGAATGGTGCAAAAGTTGATTTCGTGACACTGTTACTGCTGCGATATCCAGTGAGAATTTTTTTAATTCTGCCCAGAATTCTCTGTTATAAACAGTGCTAACTATAGAAATACTGTCAAATGTATGTCAGATAATAAAAATACTCTAATTCACTGTAGATGGGTCATTGACGTATAAGGATTTTCAACAAGCAAATTTTAAAATGCAAAAACTAATAATATCTTTTGTAGTTGTTCAAACAATAAGAAAGTTAAGAATGTTAAATTCATATTAAAATTTTAAATTAAGTGATTTTATTGTTTTTTTCAGCTTGATGAACTGGCCGCAGCCTTGAAAAATGTCATGTGGTGCGACCATGATTTATATTAAAATTAATGTATTCCCTTAAATATATATATTTGTTCATGTTTTATTAAGGGATAAGTCTAAAGCACACCACAAAATAATTCTATTAATTCATACAGGGCGAATAGTACACACCCAGGTATCTGACGATACCCTGAGCCCAGGTATCGGAATCGGTATCGGGAAGGGAAATAGGGTATCGGAACATCTCTACACTCTTTTAGCTGGTTTATGAAACAACAAGCCTGTATAATAATTAAAATGTGCAGTAGTGCTTAAAGGGAAATGAAATTGGCCACTGCAATATTTTTTCACCTACAAAATAACTTGAACGCACATCAAATCATAATTACGAGCTCATAAATGCAAAACTTCCCAGGAGCGCTTGTATGCAGCATGAGGTCATTTTAAAATTAATTGGAAGCTCATTTTGCAATTAACATTTAAGTGGGACTAAAAAAAATTATATAAATGTCTTAATTCAAGACTAATTGCATTGCAGCCCTCTGTTTGGTATTCATATGTTTGTCATATTACCTCTGGTAATATCAATAATGTGAAGTAACATCTCCCAAAAGAACAAACATTAGTATTCTGCTCTTGACCTGAGTGAATAACAAAGAATGAATCTTGACTCATCATTCCGGAAATGAAAAGTCAGGTCAATTACTTTGCGGGGTATAATATCCTCCACAGTGTGCACTGGTTGCATTTAGATACTGTGCACAGAAATATACTACAGAAATCATACTATCCTAGTATGTTTTCCTTAAAAAAAAAAAAAGATAATTCTGTCATTAATTACTCACCCTCATGTCGTTCCAAACCCGTAAGACCTTTGTTCGTCTTTGGAGCACAAATTAAGATATCTTTCTGACCCTGCATAGACAGCAACTGGCACATTCAAGGCCCAGAAAGATAGTGAGGACATTGTTAAAATAGTTCAACATTAATTTTATGAAGCTACAAGAATATTTTTTTGCGTGCAAAGAAAACAAAAATAACGACTTTATTCAACGTTATTCATGAACCAGTCTGCGCCACGTGTTCACCCAAAAATGAACTAAAAAATGTAATCTATTTTAATGACGAAAACAGTGGAAACACTGTTCGAAATATCTTCTTTTGTATTCCACCCATGAAAGAAAGTCATACAGGTTTGGAATGACATGAGGGTGAGTGAACTTTCTCTTTAGGAGTGCTAAACCACAAAGTTAAAGCTCTGGAAACTGTAATATACCAAAGCAAGCCATAAATCGTGTAATTCTACATGTTTGTTTAGTCATTGACTAAACAATATAACAAAGTGCAGCTCAGATTTAATTTACGCCTGTATCCATTGGGGTCACGTGTTCTAAATTGGGTAATATATCCGAATGTGAACTCTCATCCTCCATCGAAGACAGCTGCTGTTGTTTAATTATATAGAAACAAAAGAGCGAGCAGACGTGGCTCTACAAAAGGCAGAATAGATGTGTGAACCGTACAGGGGACTGCAGGGTGTGCGTACAACAGAGCAAACACTACTGCAGGCAGACTGTGAGACTGTGTGTGTTTGCATGTGTGGGGGCGTGTGTAAATTGTATGCATGTGTTTAAGGACAAGTTTGCGCAGATGAAGTTTTTAATAAGCTGTAACTGTAGTGCATCCCGAATGATTTGAAACTTCTAATCTAATATTTATAAAACTACTTATCATCTGATCTAATCCAATCTGACTGAAACATATTTCTAAACACATGATTTACAATTGTGGCTTGGAGCGGATTTGTAAAAAAAATACGATTAGCGAATCTTTCAGGTCCCACAAATTCTTTGGTTTTTCAGAATTTCTGTGTATTTGGACCCTTTCCAACAATGACTATGATTTTGAGATACATATTTTCACACTGAGGACAACTGAGGGACTCATATGCAACTATTACAGATAGTATAACACTCAATGATGCTTCAAAAGAAAACACAAAGCATTAGGAGTCAGGGGGTGAAAACTTCTTGAATTTGAAGATCAGGGTAAATTTTACTTATTTTATCTTCTGGGAAACATGTAAGTACCTTCTGTAGCTTCTGAAGGGCAGTGCTAACTGAAAGAAATATGATATTAAGACAAAATAAGAAAAATCTACAAATCTTCATTCTGTTCAAAAGTTTTCACCCCCCGGTTCCTAATGCATCTTTTTTTTCTTCTGAAGCATCAGTGAGTGTTTGAACCTTCTGTAATAGTTGCACATGAGTCCCTCAGTTGTCCTCAGTGTGAAAAGATGGATCATTTACTCAGTCATTTCATTATATAACAACCCTATTTAAAATATGTCTCGCATTTTGAAAAGGCCACACAGTGTCGGGGATCCATATATACGACAGCTTTTCCTTCTGACTCATCTGAATTTGCAACACTTTGTGCTACAATACTCATATTACAGTAAACGAGTGTTCAGAGTATGACAACACTAGATCTGATGTAACCTCAAAAGCTACACAGAGGTCACATGTTTTTAAGTCACAACATAAAAATACACAGTGTTACAGACCCTGTGTACAAAAGCCATGAGTGTATTTTTGTCAACGGTGAGGAAGGGAGTGTTGATGTATTAATGGTTATGCAACAATAATGGTACGCATAGCCTACTTTGCTAACGTTATCTCATTCACACAGACTAACATAACTGTAGCATGACTAAAAGCAGCTAAGATCCACTGATGCACCAAAAACAGCACCAAATTTTTTCAAGTTTTCACGGAGAAAAAAACCCGAGATGTACTATTTTGACAATTTTGAAATTCTAAGTATCAGTCACTGTTACAAAATGCATAAGGATACAGTCACAACCTGACTGGAAAGCTTTTTTGACATATATTTCACAACTTTCCAAACATCTAAAACAATATGTGCTGTTCTAAATTTGTGTGTGTACATAACTCACAAAGAGCTATAAAATGTTTAAAGGAGTCAAAAGAGAGCCAGGAATTCCTCTGTTGCACACAAATAAAAATCTACTTTAAAGAGACGGCCATTTCAACACCTGTAATGAACTATAACGGGAAATGCATTCAAACCAAAAATGATTCAGACACCAGATATCATTTTTTAAATATTTTTTTACTTTTTACTAGGATAGCAAAATAAAGTAAACTGTGACATATTATACCCAAAAATTATTCATACAGTGGACTACCAGCAAAACTGATACAAATTTGAGACCAAAACTATGATTTGACATTTTGAACTGACCATATTTTGTTATATACCTTTCTATCAAAGTTATCGGACATTATCAAGATTCATTTGTTCTGTCTTTTGAAGGTGTCTGAAGAATTTTGATTCGACTGTAATTAGTTTGTGATTATCAAGATGAATTTGTTCTGACACAGTTTAACTCTTGTCAACCTTTTTCTAAACCATTTTTTTTATTTTTAGGGTTGCAGGGTCCTCCACAAATCCATTTATACTTTCCATGTAGCACAGATATGCAAGCAACACATCCTAACATCTTCCAAAATACCAGAAATAGACCACTGTAGTAGTACAGACAGTCGGGATCCAGCTTTGGACACGTTCCAACAGCAACAGATCTGATGAGATGCCATCAATAGCGACTCTGCTGTACGAAAATCCTACATTCACCTGTTGCTGATCCCATAGGCTCCACAGAGACACATAATATCTGGAAAATGTCTACGTCGGAGGACACTGTAAATTATGACAAAATTTCAGAGATGAAGATGTGTATAAAAAGAAGAGAATAACACACGGTCTAGTGGCCAGATGCTAAAAGCCAATAACACTTCTTCCGTCTGGTTTAGCCAGATCTCCTCTGGTGATTTACAGTGAAGTCCTAACCTAGTTTTGCGTACTTTTTAAATGCGGCATAAAGCCATTTTCCACATTCCAGCTTATTCTTGTCAAAAACAGCCCAATTAAACAAGAACAGACATCTGATTGACATGTAACGTGACAAACCAGTTTAGTTTATTTGTACATGTCATTTAGAGGTTATGAAATCAATTAAATGCAGAAGCTAAGACTTGTTATAACGATGTCTCGAGTCATTTAGCGCTTATTTGCGAAAAGATTTAATTTCGAACCAGTTTGTCAAGTGTATTTAACTTTCAGCTCACAAACTGCTACTGTGTCTGTCTTAAGAATAGCCTAAGGGTAGAAATGCTGTGCAAAACCCCACAGCTCCAGTGTTTAAAGCAATATTTCACCCTAAAATGAAAATTCTGTCATTGTTTAATCACTCCCCACTTGTTCTAAACCTGTATGAGTTTCGAACACAAAAGAAGATATTTTAAAGTACGTAGATAACCAAACAGTTGACAGTAGCCATTGACGTCCATGCAAAATGTCTTCTTTTCTGTTCAACAGAAGAAAGAACTTACAGGTTTGGAACAACTTAAGCGTGAGTAAGTGATGACAGCATTTACATTTTGGGGTGAACTGTTCCTTTAATCGTTAAATGAGATTCCCGAAGACTGAAAAACTGTCACAAGGACAATATTTCCCTGTGTTTGGTGTCTGTTTTGCCCAGTCTTGCTGACATTAAGCAACAAGGGCAGGGCAGAGCTGTGGTTTGTTTAAAGTACAAATAGGTGGAAAGGTCTCATGTAACCGTCAGGAAAAAGACTTTAAAACACTGTTTGCATGTATAAATGATACAAGTTGTAAAATAGATATTATGTGTACACATGTTAGCTAAGGTCATGATACAGAAGTCACCTTTAGATCTACAGTACTGGTCAAAAGTTAGGAATAATCGCGATTTCTTAATGTTTTTGAAAAGACGTGTCTTTTGATCACCAAGACCAAAGCAGTGATATTTCAAATGTAATTTATTCCTGTGATACAAAGCTAATTTTTTAGCACTATTACTCCAGTCTTCAGTGTCACATGATCCTTCAGAAATCATTCAGATGTGATGGTTTGGGCTACAGTTATCATCTGTTATTACTGGTGCTCATTTATTAATAATGGTTCTTATTATTATCCATGTTGACACAAAGCATGCTACATTTTTTTCCAGGATTATTTGAAGAATAGAAAATTCAATAAACAGCATTTATTTGAAATAGAATTTTTTTGTAACATTATACATGTCTTTACTAAATGTTTTTTAATTGCACTGTGATCAAATAAATGTAGCCTTGGTGAACAGACATATAAAATAAACTTTAATATTCCAAACTTTTGACAGGCCGTGCATATTACAATTTCTGTTTGTTGCAATTTAGTTGTAATGTTGCAGACTGAAGGTTGTATGCAACATAATCTCCAAGATGCCTGTAAGTATGAATATGAAGTATCTGATAGCCTTGTGAAGAGCCAATGAAAGATAATATTAAGAAAATATTAATATCACCCCAGCACTCAAACTTGGCATTCCAAAGCCAGTCACATACACGTCAGCATGAGCGCTGGTAAAGCCGTCTGTCGTCACTTTCATGATAATAACAGCTCATAATACCTGCTCATACTTTCGTAAAATACAACATTCTGGGTCTGAGCTGTAGTCACAAGCTTTGTGCCTCATAAAACAGCAGGTGACCAACAAAACTTGCCAAAGGAAGTTGCAATTAGGAGGAATGTTGCACTGCTGAAACAACTACACAGATGGAGATTTTTTTGGATGTGTGACTCACACAACTAATTATCATCTACTATTGTTTGAATGAGACCATATTTCCATAGCTGCAGAATAGGCTTGCCACGATAGACGGTGTTGACGGTGTTACCGGTTTTAAGACGCAACACCGGTGACATCACTTTTCCACCGTGACACCGTCCCCACATTTTTTTTTTTAAAGTATGCCTATTCGTTTTTTTTATTAAATATTTATTTGAATTAAATAGAAAATATAATTATAAATAATTTACTTAAGACGAGAGCATGCACTATAATTAAAAACTGAACATAGCTACAATGCGTCATATTTCATTTTTTTATTACGTGAGGAGAACGTCTCGGGTTACGTATGTAACCTTAGTTCCCTGAGGGAACGAGACGCCGCGTCAGGAACGCTATGGGGAACGCCATTGGCGGGCCGCACTCTGAACTATGTCTAACAACCAATGAAATGACGGGAGTGACGTCACAGGCGCGGTGACGTCATCGACCGGGAAGTATAAAGCGCGTGCGTTTGAAGCCGGCGGCAGCTCTTTAAGGAATGAAGCGAGCGCCGCAGGGTGCGGGAATTATGGTCCGAGACGCGGCGTCTCGTTCCCTCAGGGAACTAAGGTTACATACGTAACCCGAGACGTTCCCTTCCGGGAACTCGAGCCGCGTCAGGAACGCTATGGGGAACGAGACTACCAACGCCCCCATAATTTCCGAGCCCTGCGAGTGTCTGCTCGACCAGGGTGGAAAGGAAAGAGCCCTTGTCTAGCATTCCGCGGACAAGAAGGCCCTGTAGTCCTCGGCCCTCAGGCACACGAGGAATGGTAGTCTTCCTCTGTCTGGTCGCCAGCCAGAACGAGAGGTACTCCGCGGCCCTCAGGCACACGCAGAGTCTTAGTCCTTTGTCTGGGGGTTAGCCAGAACAAGAGGGACCGAATGACCACTGTCTAGCACTCGGCGGACAGATGGTGTAGGTAGTCCTTGGTCCAGGAGGACAATGCACTCGACCTCAAGAGTGCTCCCCGGCCCGCAGGCACACGGGGAATGGGGTTCTACCTCTGTCTGGTTTCCAACCAGAGCGAGAGGTGCTCCTCGGCCCTCGGGCACACGAGGAGTCTTAGTCCTTTGTCTGGGAGTGGCCAGAACAAGAGGGACTGCAACGACCACTGTCTAGCACTCGGCGGACAGATGGTGTTAGGTAGTCCTCGGTCCGCAGACCCACGAGGACAGTGCACTCGACCCCAAGAGTGCTCCTCGGCCCGCAGGCACACGAGGAATGGAGGTCTTCCTCTGTCTGGTCGCCAGCCAGAACGAGAGGTACTCCACGGCCCTCAGGCACACGCAGAGTCTTAGTCCTTTGTCTGGGAGTTAGCCAGAACAAGAGGGACCGAATGACCACTGTCTAGCACTCGGCGGACAGATGGTGTGGGAAGTCCTCGGTCCGCAGACCCACGAGGACGGTGAGCTTGACCTCAAGGCTCCTCGGCCCTCGGGCACACGAGGAGAGGGTGATCCTTTGTCTGGGGGTTCAGCCAGAACAAGAGGGATCCAAGGCTCGGCCTGGAGCTCCGCCAGGACGCGAGGGAATAAGCCATTGTCTAGCATTACGCGGACAAGAGGGCACTGCAATCCCCGGCCCTCGGGCTCACGGGGAAGACAGTAGGTGCCTCCGCCTGGTAGCCAGCCAGTGCATGAGGCACTCCTCGGCCTTCTGTGAAGGCAGACGAGGAGTCTTAGTCCTTGGTCTGGGGAAAGCCAGAAACCAGAGGGACCGGAGTACACTCGGTCTGATAGCATCCTGCGTCAGAACACGAGGAGAATTAAGCCATTGTCTAGCATTCCGCGGACAAGAGGGCTGTGCAGTTCTCGGCCCTCAGGCACACGAGAACCGTGACCTCTGCCTGGTTCGCCAGCCAGTGCGAGAGGTACTCCTCGGCCCTCGGGCTCACGAGGAGTCTTAGTCCTTTGTCTGGGGGTAACCAGAACAAGAGGGACCGGAAGCTCGGCCTGGTAAGCATACCGGGACGCGAGAGTATGAGCCTTTGTCTAGCATTACACGGACAAGAGGCTTTTAGGTCTGCTCCTCGGCCCTCAGGCTCGCGAGGATGCAGGGACACTCCTCGGCCCTCGGGCACACGAGGAGCGTCGTGGCGAAAACGACTTCTCTTCTTTCCGCAGAAAGAATGCGCCTTGAGAAGTCTCCTCCTGGCTAGGGAGGTGGCTAACCCTCTAGGCCTAGCGCACTAGGCCGAGAGTACAGCCGAGCCTGGAGCGGCTCTGAGGTCAAGCTCATAGTACCTGACGAATGTCAGGGGCGAGGACCAATTGTCAGGGGTGAGGACCAACCCGCAGCATTGCAGATGTCCTGGAGGGGGACACCTGCTGTCAGAGCTTTTGGAGGCCGGTAGCCTCAGAAGGAGTAAGTCTTGGCTCCCCATGGAGCTGGGAGACCAGAGGACTTGGAAGTAGTAGGAATGGCATCTGTGATCCATCTACTGATAGCTCTGAACGTGCCACATGCTTTCTTTGTGGCCGTATGTGCCCAGTGCGCATACTGGACAAATATACTTCCCATTGGTCGCACTCCAAGAATGGAGGTAATAGAGGCTTGAGACCCCTCAGGGTCTCAACCTGAGTGCACCACCGAGGAAACCATACCGACGAGCCACCACGAGGGGCGTGGTAGGCCAATAAGCCGCCACGAACACCCTCAGGATGGAGTGAGCTGGTTTTGTGGGTTTGCGAGGACTCAGTACTGTACCAACGGGCAGTAACTTGGTCTAGATGGTGTTCGTGACACCATGAAGCAAACAGGTTCCACTTAAGGTTTCCTCGTGAAGGGAGCTCTGGATAGGAGCAGGGTCTCAACAACCTCAGTTGAGAGACCCGAGTCTATGAGTTGCGCCCCCCCAGGGGCCATACTCATAACTTTTCACCTCTCCATGTGGGGGTAGCAGGCCGCGCCCCCAGCTTGAGAGGGAAGGTCCAAGGCATGGTTGGACTAGCCGTGACGATGCCGGCATGCTCTTTCCAGAACTCCAGGGTGCACAGTGATCGGGAGAATGTGTACAGACGCAGCCTCAGCCACGTCTGTACTATGGCGTCCAGTCCGGGCGGACCTGGAAGCACTAAGGAGAACCAGAGAGAGCCTTGCGATATCTATCGAGTCGCCAGAGGTCCCAACTTCTGAGTCTCCATGCTTCATTACTTCCTGATGAAGCCTCGATCTCCCGACCGTGGAGGAAACGTGTGACCAGGGGGCACTTGCCCACTGAGAGGCCACCTAGAGGGGCGTGGTAGGCACTTATGGCCGCCACGTATACCCTTAGAGTGGAGTGAGCTAGCCCTGCGGATAGGCGAGACTGTAGGAACTCCAGAACTGTACCGACCGGGCAGTTGACTGGGTCCAGGTGGCGCTCGCGGCACCATCTCGCGAATAAGTTCCACTTAAGGTCATACAGTTTCCTCGTAGAGGGAGCTCTGGATTGGAGAAGGGTCTCAACAACCTCGGTTGAGAGACCCGCTCCTATGAGTTGTGCCCCCTCAGGGGCCACACCCATAACCTCCACCTCTCTGGGTGGGGGTGGCATATTGCGCCCCCAGCCTGAGACAGGAGGTCCCTCCTGACGGGAATCTCCCACGGAGAGCCGTCTAGGAGAGATACCAGGTCCGAGAACCATACTCGTGCCGGCCAGTACGGGGCTACTAGTAGCAGCCGCACTTGAAACCGACGGACCCGTTCCAGAACTCCCGGGAGCAGAGCGATCAGGGGAAAGGCGTACAGACGCAGCCTCGGCCACGTCTGTGCCATGGCATCCAGCCCCAGTGGAGCTGGAGGAACTAGAGAGTACCAGAGGGGACAGTGCGATGTCTCTTGAGTCGCAAACAGGTCCACCTGTGCCTGGCCAAATGTTCTCCAGATCTGCTTCACCACCTCTGGGTGAAGCATCCATTCCCCGGGCCTCAGCCCCTGCCTGGCAGGACGTCTGCTCCCACGTCCAGAGATACTGGACTGCTCTCTCAGGGAGAGAAGTCTTTCCTTAAGACCAAAGGAGAATCCGGTACGCCAGCTTATATAAGGGGCGTGAGCGGATACCTTCTGGAAGGAAACACTTCAGGGCGTGGAACACGGCTAGCATCTCTAGGCGATTTGTGTGCCAGGAGAGATGGGATTGCTCCACAGGCCTTGGGTTGAGCGGCCACTCATGACCGCCTCCCCATCCGGTGAGGGATGCGTCCGTCGCTAGCATGACGCGGCGACGAGGAGCTCCCAGAACCGGACCCTGAGAGAGAAACCAGGGTTTCTTCCACATGGCCAAGGCACGTAGGCAGGGCCGCGTGACCTTGATCTTGCGAAACAGGTTTCCCCTCGGGGAGAACCGCCTGGTTTGAGCCACCACTGAAGTGGTCTCATAAGCAGCAGTCCAAAAGGAATCATGTTGGAAGCGGCTGCCATAAGACCTAACAGTACTTAGGACTGTAGACAGTGGGTGACGGGCCTAGCTTGACCGCATTTACTGCAGTAAGGATCGACTCGAACCGAGCGGGTGACATTCGTGCCTGCATCGTGGTCGAATCCTAGACTACACCTAGATAAGTGGTTTTTAGAAATCACACCCTTCTTGGTGTTGAGTCTCAACCCCAATTCTTTCCTGAGAGCGAGAACAACACCTCGATGTTGAGCCGCTAATTATTCTGAGCTGGCCAGAATCGACCAGTCGAGTATGCGGATGTCCTGGAATCACGGAGGAGCCAGAGCAGCATCCACACACTTTGTGAAAGTTCGGGTGAGAGCTAGGCCGAAAGGAAGTACTCTGTATTGGTGAGCTTTGCCCCCGAAAGCGAGCCTGAGAAACTTCCTGTACTGACTTCCTGTTCCAGACCCTGCTCGGGGTTTACCCCGCTGAAAGGTGTCGGCTTAGCGCCGAACTGAATAGTGTAACCTTTCTCTACAGTACGCAGGACCCACTTGAAACATTTGGCAGTAGTTTCCACGCTGCCAGAAAGTTTACTTAGGGTACCAGCCTCTCGAGACTGGTGTCTGGATTTACTCGAGGAACTAACTCGGAGACCTGTAACAGCAAGCTGGCAGGAAGCTCCTGAACTAGCTCCTCGGAAGTCCCCCACGGGGGCTGCGAACTCTCCAGGGCCGCTACGTTTCCGGGCGGGACAGCTAGAGGATGTTCGCGGGAGATCGCCACGCCCTGTAACACTGGCAGGGTTAGCTGACTCATCTCCTGAGGGCCACGAAGGGGTCTGAAACCCGCACCCGGAGGTACGGTGCAAACCCCCTCGCGAGGGGCTGCCCTCAACGGCCCTGAGCCGTTTAGCCGAGGACTTCCTAGATTGGAGGACGACCCTCAGGTTGAACCTCTTCTTTTTCTTGGAAGCCCCCGACTTAGAGCGTTGCTTTCCGGGTCCTCTAGGCATAGCCGGAGGAACGCGGGCGGCAACGCTCTGTTTCTGCGCCTCTGATGTGGAGAGCTGGTACACGGCTGGGGTTTAAATCTTTCCCGTCAGGAACCCCAACACGTGTTCATTTGCTCATCAAACCTGATTTTTAGTTTTATTAAGCGGCCTGAAGAGCAAAGATGGAGCCTTCAAAAATGATGCCTAGACCGGGGAACAGAGGCTGATAGCGTCTGTTCAACCCGCGGCGTCATCTTTACTTTCTAGTTTTTCCTAGATCTAAAACTCAATGTAGATCGGGAAGGACAGAAAGCTCCGTTTGGAAGTGCTGACTTAGTCCGCAGGAAGCAAAACGTTTGCTTTTCTACGGCTCATGTTTGCTTATTTAGCTAATGCACAGTCAGCACAACCACCAGCTCATCATACTGAGGCGATCAGGGGGGGGGCGGTTGAATACTTTTGACAACGCACTTCACATCAACCTCCTCGGAGGAAGATATGGAAAGCGTTGGAAACCTTTCCTGGAGGGAAGTAACCGCATTGCGGGCTTCCTCATCCAGAAAAAAGGTTTACCGATCCACCAGATAGGAGAGGAGATAGGGTATTATTAAAACACCCGTCTCCAGTCCCTCTAATAGATCGAGCCGCGATCCCAGCGAGTGAAGCAACCGCTCCGCCTCGGCAGAAGCGGGGCCAGACCCGCGAGAAACGCTGGCGAAGGCTCCCTCCTCGAAGAGAGCCTTCTGTGGAGCACCCGCAGTGGAGATTTTTACGCTCACACTGTGGACAGTCAGCCTTTTCGAGGGCTGACTGTGCGTGCTCTACACTCAAGCAGACCACACATAGACTGTGTGTATCCCCACCAACAATGAAGCATTGGCAGGAAGGAACACACTATCTATGTGGCTGCTTGTACCGCCTAGTTTCGTAACACTTCTTTCCCCCATGGTTGCATTTTAAAGGTCATACTACTCAAATAAAAGCCGTGCAAACTGGCACGAAAAAACAGCAGTATGACCGAGACAGACACAGACACAGAGCGCTCTCGCTGAATGACAAAAGCTGCCGCCGGCTTCAAACGCACGCGCTTTATACTTCCCGGTCGATGACGTCACCGCGCCTGTGACGTCACTCCCGTCATTTCATTGGTTGTTAGACATAGTTCAGAGTGCGGCCCGCCAATGGCGTTCCCCATAGCGTTCCTGACGCGGCTCGAGTTCCCGGAAGGGAACTAAAAATGCCAGCAAAGCAAAAGAAAGCTGAAAAGTCGTGTATCGATGAAGAAAACACGACCAATCCTTCCGAATTACCGACAGGTGCTAGCCACGCTAGCAACAAGGCTAACTTTACGGACGCCACAAATACAGACATTCTGGAAGCAATTGCTAATTTGAACAGCTCCTTCGACCAAAAATTTGATGTTCTTTCGTCTACATTATCCGAGGTGAAAGTATCGCTTGCTAATATCTCTGCCAGAGTGACCGAAGCGGAGGAGGCGACTAAAATTCACGAAACCCGCATTGAATTGCTGGAGCAACGATGCGCACACCTGGAGACCGAATGTGGAAAACTTCGGGAAAAGACATGTGATTTAGAATCAAGATCTCGACGTCAAAACATCAGGATTTACGGAATAAAGGAAGGCGCTGAGAAGGGTAACCCAACAGAATTCGTGACCAAACTTCTGATGCAGGTGCTGAGTGAAGGGAATTTCGAAAGTCCAGTCATTGACAGGGCACACCGATCGCCGCAACCATCAAGAGACGAGAGACCTCGGGCATTTATTGTTCGAGTTCATCATTACCAAGTGAAGGAAAGCATTCTACGTTTGGCAAGATCGAAACCCCTGCAATACGATGGCTCAGCGATACATATCTTTCCTGATCTTGCAGCCGACGTAATGAAAAAGAGACAAAAGTTTGACAGCATACGAAAAAAATGCAGAGAGCATGAGGTGAGATGTGGATTTCGTTTTCCCTCAAAGTTCATCGTGACCGTCAAAGGTAATGAAACGAAGGCTTTTGATGCACCGGAGATGGCCGAATCATATCTACGTCAAACTGTGGACAACTGGTAAAGCAATTGAACTGAACTGTTGAAAGTGGCAAGAGTCATAGCGAACGAGCTCAACTACGAACATATTTGATTAACAAAAAGACTATAAATGATCATTTCGGTTATATTTTGAGATATTCGGTAACTATTTCAATGGAAGAATGCCAAAGGGCATCGAGGGTGAGTTGACAGATGCAAATGTTACCTTTAAGGGGGAAAGTATCCATAATGGTTACATGGGATACAATAATCGGGGGGAGGGTGGGTGGAATGGGGATTTTGTTCTAATTTCCAAGGTTCATTGTGTTCGTGTTTATGGGAATGTCATTTTTCTTTATTTGGAAGGTTCAATTAAAAAAGTATGCAAAATGGTCAAGTACAATACAATTCGTTTTAAACAGTGAATAATATAAATGTTAACGGTGGCGGGACATTGACTATGTTAAGTTGGAATGTACGTGGAATTAATAGTCCAATCAAACGAGGGAAAGTTTATGCACATCTCAAGAAAATTGGTGCAGAAATAATATTCCTTCAAGAAACGCACATTAAAACTACAGCGAGGTTTAGTATCAAAGCTCCATGGATGTCTCAAGTTTACCAATCAAGTTTTTCTACTAAAGCTAGAGGAGTAGCAATTATGATTAAAAAATCTGTTCCCTTTATTCATAAACAAACAATTCATGATATAAATGGCAGATATTTGATAGTAATTGGTGAAATAAATTCATTATCTATAACTTTAGTAAATATATATGGGCCTAACTTTGATGATCCTTCATTTTTTGAGAAAGTCTTTAAAAGAATACCGGATTTCATGAATACACAAATCATCATGGCAGGTGACTACAATTGTGTGTTAAATGCTAGGTTAGACACGCAACCCCGTCGAACAACAACAAGCAAATCATCGCTTTTATTAAATAATTACATGCAAAAGTTAAATTTGGTGGACAGCTGGAGAGCTATACATCCCACAGATCATGATTTTTCATTTTACTCTTCAGTTCACAAAATTTATTCAAGAATTGATTTTTTCTTCATAGATTCGAGACTGTTACAATATGTTACTTCAACAAAATATCACACTAGACTCTTATCAGACCACGCCCCAGTTTCTCTTAATCTAAAAATAAATCGCTCTAGAGGAAGTAGGATTTGGAAATTTGATAATATGCTATTAAAAGATGTCAAATTTTGCGAATATTTGGCTGACAGATTTGTATCCTTCTTAGAAAATAATGACAAGGGAGATGTATTAGATTCAACCCTTTGGGAAGCAATGAAAGCAGTAATAAGAGGTGACATCATGTCATATCAAGCAGCTAAAAATAAACAGAATAAGGCAAAATTGATTGAAATTGACACACAAGTAACAAAATTAGAGATGGAATATAGATCAACCAATTGTGAATCCACTCTCAAAAAAATTGTTTCACTGCAAAGTGAGTATAATTCTATACTTTCAAAAAAAGTTTCAAAACAACTTATGCAGATCAAACAAAAACAGTTCGAAATTGGTGATAAACCTCAAAAATTACTCGCACGACAGTTGAGACATTCTCATGCAGCACGCACAATATATAAAATAAAGTCAGAAAATGGAGAGGATTTAGTTGATCCTAAAGAAATAAATAATGGATTTTCTGACTTTTATAAAAAAGTGTATAAATCAAAAAAGAACATAAATCAAAAGGCAATAGATGAATTTTTATCAAGTATAGACCTGCCAACTCTTAATTCTGAAGCAAAACAGTGTTTAGATGAAGAGATCACATTGGAGGAAGTGAACGAAGTAATATCACAGCTACCTAATAATAAATCCGCGGGCCCAGACGGCTTTACTGCCGAATTCTACAAAAAATTTAAAAATCATCTTGCACCATTGATGCATCGTCTGATTAAAAATTCAAAAGAACAGGGCAAATTCCCACCAACAATGTATCAAGCTAATATTGTATTAATTCCAAAACCTGGACGGGATAAGCTGCAGATGTCTTCTTATCGGCCAATTTCTCTCATTCCAAATGAGTCAAAAATTTTAAGCAAAATTTTAGCAAACAGATTGAAAAAATACATAGGTTCAATTATTCATCAAGACCAGACCGGCTTTATGCCGGGAAGACATATGTATTTTAATTTGAGACGGCTATTCAATATAATCTATAGTAAGAAAAACACTAAAGCATGTGTAATTGCACTGGATGCTCTACGAGCTTTTGATCAGTTGGAATGGGAATATATGTTTGCGGCCCTTTCAAAGTTCGATTTTGGTCCAGAATTTACTAAATGGATTAAAATAATATATGCATATCCAGTAGCCTCTGTTATTACTAATCAAGACATCTCAAATATGTTTCAGCTAAGCCGTGGTACACGACAGGGATGTCCCTTGTCTCCTTTTCTATTTGCAATATCAATGGAACCACTGGCAGCTAGTATTAGACAACATCTTAGTATAACACCAATAATGACTGAAGGAAGACATCAACATCTCTCATTGTACGCAGACGATATACTCTTGTACATCTCCAACCCTGAAAAATCTATACCCCCATTATTTGATCTTATTGACAAATTTGGTAGTTTTTCTGGTTTTACAATAAATTGGGAAAAAAGCGAACTAATGCCCATTTCAGATGACCTAGATAAAGAATTTTTAGAAAAAGTTAAATTTAAAATAGCCAACAACTCCATTAAATACTTGGGTATAATGATCACTAGAAAGCCTAATTTATTATTACAACTGAATTGGAAAAAAAAAGTAGACCAGCTTAAAAGTGATATTAGTTTTTGGAAGACACTCCCTATGTCCATGGTAGGTAGGATTAATGCTATAAAAATGGTTGTATTACCAAGATTTCTGTATGTTTTTCAAGCTATCCCTTTTTTTATTCCCCTAAGTTATTTTAAATATCTAGAATCAATAATAACTCAATTTATTTGGGGTAATAAGACTGCTAGGATTAATAAAAAACATTTAAATAAACCAAAGGATCTAGGAGGATTTGGTCTTCCCAATTTTAAATATTATTATTGGGCAGCTAATTTAAACACACTGGCATGGTGGAGAAAGACTTGTTTGGAGGAACAAAGAGACAAGCCAGAATGGTTAGCTATAGAGGACGCTTCTTGCAATATGACCTCATTACCAGCTCTGCTTAACAGCCCTATAAAAATAGATACAAAAAATATCAAAGGTAATATAATTATTTCTAATTCAATTAAAATATGGAAACAAATTAAAGCACACTTGAAAATTCCAGATATGTATTTGGACTCTCCAATTTGCAATAATCATGCATTCCCTCCCGGATTAAATGATAATTTTTTTTCTAAATGGAAAGATAAGGGCATCTTAACAATCCAAGATCTTTACAAAGGAGGGACATTTAGCTCCTTTGAACAGCTAAAACAAATTTACAACCTTACTTCCTCAAACTTTTTTCGCTATCTGCAAGTTAGAGATTTTGTTAGAAAACATATTAAAGACTTCGAAACCGAGAGGTTGGAGCCTACATTAGACACAATTGTGAATTTACATCCTGGAATTACTGGTAATGTATCTAACCTATACAAGTTACTGTTGGGAAAGGTGGACAGCAGTACAGACAAAATAAGGCAGGACTGGGAAGATGAAATGGGTATTAGCATTAGTGATGACAGGTGGGATGAGTGCTTGAGTAATATACATTCATGTTCTGTAAACGCAAGACACCATCTGATCCAATATAAGGTAATTCATAGGCTCCATTATTCTAAATCAAAACTTCATAAAATATTTCCAACAATCTCTTCATGCTGTAATAAGTGCAATGTGTCAACAGGAACTTTGTTTCATTCTTTGTGGACATGCAGTAAATTACAACCACTCTGGCAAAATATATTTAAATTTCTCTCTGAAGTGTATTCAATGAATCTGGAACCTGATCCTATCATTGGACTTTTAGGAGCAGTGGACAGTTCTTGCAGCAAAACCCAAACACAAGCAATTCTATTCTGTATGTGTATTGCAAAAAAACTAATTTTACAAATGTGGAAATCTGATGCTGCTCCCACCTTTGAAATGTGGGCTAGAGAACTTGGAAATATGCTACACTTAGAAGAACTGAGATTCACACTAAGTGATAAACTGTCCATTTTTAAAAAGATTTGGGAACCATTCATATTATTTTTGCAGATAGACTAAACTGATATGGCCTTTCACAAGACTATTGTATGTTAATTTATTTATTTAATTTCATTATTTATTTCATAATGTCTCTTTTGATCACATTGTCCATGTACACCTTGCTTCAATTTTTTATTTCTGTCCCAGCCAGTTCCATATTACGATTATAAATGTTATTCATGTATAACATGCCTTTTATTTTTATTTTTTTTTATGAACCTTCCACAAACAATTTGATCAATGTTAGAAGGGTGGGGTGGGAGATGGGGTTTTTGAGTTCCTTTTTGCAATAAGCTACTTCCAAGAGAACTTTGATATATGGTCCATTTCTTTCTTGTAAAGATTTAGGTGGTACTGTATGTATGTTGGTTTTCTAAATGAAAATGAAAATGAAAATAAAGAGTTGAAAAAAAAAAATCTTAATGTAACATGCTCTTTACTTAATTTCCTAATGATTTTTGACATAAAAGAAAAATCAATAATTTTGACCCATACAATGTATTTTTGGCTATTGCTACAAATATACCCCAGCGACTTAAGACTGGTTTTGTGGTCCAGGGTCACATATTTAAATACTACTATTGTTTATATAAAATATTACTTATTGAGTAATAATATTTAATAAACAACAGCAGCAATCATAAAACTTGCTAGGCAATTCAGTCAAAATTACAAAGGCAGTGCTCTGATATACATCATTTAAGTATAACGTAATGAGATTTTGCCCTCAGCCAAAACTATTTGCTCTAGAAAAAATAATAGATTAATGAGACCAAAAACTGCCCGTTAGATTTACCCCAAACAAATTATAGTTCATGTTTAAACACTATAGATATCTCAGTGATTATATGTGTATATTACTAAGGTGCGTATCAACTTTTTTTGGCTGCTGGCCCAAATAAGGGTTGAGAACCAGTGCTTCAGATGATGAAATGCTGATTAGGCGCATCTCAGCAAACTATTGGTGAAAACACCATTTTTACTGTTACAGTTTCAATAGTAAATTGTAAACCTATGGCCCACATCTATATATATTTTTGTCTACTGAGTTTACAAGTATTATGGATTATTTTACTTATACTAATTGTTTAAGTGAACATACACAATTCCTGAAATCAACTCCTTACTCTGTTCCACATCAAACTAAGGTTTTTCATTCAAACTTCAAACTAACTTAAAAGATTATCCCTGAAAGTCACCTGTAATTCTTGTCAAAATGACAAATTTTACCTTCACAGTGAAAATGTATCACTACATTTGTGCTCCCTTTTCTCTAAATAAAGTAGGTTTCTTAATTTTTTTTTTTTTTAATGTTCAGACATTAATCAGCAGCAGTAGTTTAGTTCTAGGTCAAACAGCTGCCCTTATCTCTAGAGGTTCAGCAGACATGAGTAACCTGGACTGAGTTACGTGCACAATCCTTGACTGTGATGATAATTCCTTTAAAGAATTACTTGAGGCCAGTTTTTAACCCTGGACAGGTTAGTTTAAAAAAAAACTGAAAAGACCTATTGCAAACTTAAAAGACATAAGTGTAGGATATATCAAAGCTCACAGAGTGAATTTATAGAGCTCATAGATTCATCCAGGATCAAAAACACATATCTCCTTGAGTGATGTGTCAAATCTTATCAGGAAGTGAACAAAGTCTGGTGTTATTTGTTAATGTTATTAGTGCAAAGGTTCAAAATCAGCTCCTGTCTGGTTTCAAAGATTAAGTACCTCTGACTCAAAGTTACATAAAGGGCATATTCAAAATCTCTCTCTATAAAAAAGAAGATTGTCTATTGCTGAATCCCCTGTAATTATTTAAAACACACAAACACATTTACGAGAAAAACTTGAACAGACTATAATTTCTTTAGTTCTATCACACTGAAGAAATCTTTTACTTACAGAATTGATTTAAGTCCTATAATAAAACAATATTAGTTTTTACAGTACAATTTAGCTGTACAGTTTTTCGTCCAAGAGTTATCATAGTCCGTATTGAATTCAGGAATCTTTAGTGATAATAGGTACAGTCAGAACATTATGATGTGGAGTAGTGACAGCAAGGCACTACCCACTGGACTTTGGGTTTCCACTACGGCAATCACCTTCCCATGCTATATAAATACAGATGTGAAACAGACACATTCACACTTGTTCTTCAGGCAGGACAGCGTCAATTACAACAGGCTGAAACAGGTAAGAATACAGCTGTACTTTTTAGTTAAGTTGAAGAATTCAAATTGAAGTACTACACTTACACTGATAATGGATTTATAATGAAAAACAGAAATGTTAATCAAAAATTTATTTTACTTACAGGCACAAAGTAAAGACCATGAAGGTTCTTGTGGTGTTCGCACTTGCTGTATTCACAGGTAATATTTTCAGAGAAAGTTATGATATCAAAATGTATTATTAAATATACTATTGGCTGGATAAATTCATATTCAAATGAACTGTTTTGCTTCATTAACAGGTTGCCAGGCCAACCTATTCTATGCTGATGAGCCCAAGCCACAGCTGGAGCAGCTGACAGATGCTTTCTGGAGCTATGTTGCAAAGGCAACACAAACCGCAGAGGATACCGTCAAGATGATCAGGTCTTCCCAACTGGGACAGGAAGTCAAGTAAGTCAAGAACATTTACTTGCAGAACACAGTTTTTCATAGTATTTCTTGCACCCTGAGATGCAACTCAAATGTTCTTTTTCACATCGCAGCACTAGACTGACCCAGAGTGCCGATATGGCCAGCGAATATGCCGTCACCCTCAAGAAACAGATGGATCCTCTGACTGAAGAGCTGATGACCAAAATCACCAAGGAGGCTGAAGTGCTGAGGGAGCGTCTGGGCCAGGACTTGACCACCGTGAGAGACAAACTGGAGCCCTATGCTGATAACCTCAAGACCCAGATCCAGCAGAGAGTGGAGGAGCTCAGGACGGCCATGGCTCCATACGCTGACTCCCTGGATTCTGAGACCCTGAAGGCCACTCTGCTCCAGAAGAGCGAGGAGCTGAGAGGAAACCTGGAGCAGAGCGTGAAGGAGCTGCAGGCTCAGCTGGAGCCCTACACTGCTGACATCAAGGAGAAAGTGGACCAGCGTCTGCAGGAGTTCCAGAAGACCGTGACCCCCCTGACTGAGGATCTTCAGGCCCAGATTAGAGAGAGAGCCCAGATGGTTCAGCAGAGTCTCACACCCTACGCTGAAGACCTGAAGGAAAAACTTGACCCCTACGCACAGGACCTGCAGGCCCAGCTCACCTCTCTGTACGAGTCCTTCATCAAGAGAAATTAGACGCTACCAATTGACTTTTGCCAACTGCTGCTAATGAAATTAGATGTTAGATTCAGTTCAATGTGAAAGTATGTTTTTCACTGTCTGCAGTTAACATTAATAACTGCAGCTGACCTTACAGTAACCTGATGGAAGTATTTATTCACAGCCATGTAAAAAAAAACAAAGATCCAAATAAATATCTGCATCTGTTTTAATTTGAAATGTCTTAATTTAAACTAAATAAATGTTTTGTCAAAAGAAAAAGAATCTAAAATGTTTATTTCCAGTTTTAAGACCGAGTTATGTTACAATTCTCATTCTTTTTTAAATATATAAACATTAAAATACATCAAAATATATGTTTAATCTTTGATGCTGTATACAGAGATGTTCAATTTAGCAAATTTCCAAATTATTTTACTTATTTTTCCATACAAAACAACAAAACTTTTCATGACATAAAATAGAGTAGTATTTTATTAGTTAAACATTACTTCCTAGACAATGAAAAGCTTCTGAAGTTCTTCTGAGATTTGAATATATACATCATTCAAAAGTTTGGGGTTGGTATGATTTTCTATTTTTTGCGGCCTAACATTTTACATAATAAAAAGGTAAGACAAACTGAGTTTATTTGAAACAGATTTGAAATAGATTTTTCTGTAATATTATATGTGTCCTTACTGTCCCTTTTAAATAAAAGGGTTAAACTGAATAGTAGTAGTACAGGAATATTTGTTAGCATCCTTATTTTTATAATATTAAACTATTATATTTATTTATAAAATTATTAACCATTGTGTCAAGTTAGGATGGGGTGCTATGTTTTGTCCTAGCAGTGACATGACTGGATAATTTGATAATATAAAATAATTATTTATGCATGACATAGTCAAATGATGTGATCTTTAAAAACTAATTAATCATTATTCCACAATAAATGTTTTATTTTAATTCTAGGCAATTCAGTAATAGCCTATTTATAAAATATGAACTAGACACTTCAGACACCCAATTTAGGTCCAATCATTGAGTTATTATGTGGATAAAGGCACCATGTACTATGTACCCTAGGTTTTCACTGAATACTCAGCTCAAATCCGTTATGGCTTCTGCACTAGTTTTATGCACCACACATGCCACCCAGTGGAAGCTTACTATCATTTCAAATCACTATAAACTCATGAAGACGATAGTTAATCATGCACCAATCAAGAGCTTTCCTTAACTACAACCGGAGTCATATTTCATCCTTGAATAATACATCCCTAACTACAAGTACATGTTTGATAGTTAATGCAATAATTAAAATTTAGGGGTCTAAGTCAAAAAAGTTTCTAGAAGAATAATAAATATAAACAATTTAGAATTGTCATAATTAAACCAAAAAAAAAAAAAAAAAAACAGGAAAAATTTTATGTAATTAAACCAATATAATCTTAAAAGAAAGCGCAAACATAGCTGTAAAGACAAAATATTTTGGAACGCCATAAAGGTCAAAAACGTACATTTTAACATGTAAACAACTCGTTGGGGACAAATTTATGCATAGAAAACATGTTGTTTATGTGTTTCCAGTTAGCACACGTATGTCTGCAAGATGTCTGTTAAAGATAGTTTGATAGCTTTGCATTCTAAATCATAAACATCTTACAGATATCTAAAAGACGTCTATTTGACATTTAAAAGGAAACGTCCTATAGACATATTGCAGATGAGCAAATGCTCTAAAAAATACGTCTTGCAGATGTAAATGCAGACGTCAAAGACGTCTCTGTGATGTATGTGTGCTATAAGAGTTGTTTGCATGTCGGTTATGCATACATTTTTCACGTGTAAACAACACATATTGTATGCATAAACAACGCGTAAACAACGTGTCCTCGACGTGTTGTTTATTTGTTAAAATTCATGTTTTTACCTTCTTGGCTTTCCATAAACATTTTTACATGTAAAATACACCAAGCCAATAAGCTAATGCTAGTAGAAGCATATCCCTGTTGAAGAGACCAGCATAAACCAGCTAAGGACCAGCTTAAACCAGCATCAAAACCTACCTAACCAGCATCCCAGCATCAAAACTAACCGCCATATGCTGTTTTTTTTTTTCCCACCAGAGATACGTTTAGACATCAAAAATAAAGCTAATTACTGTACATAACTTTGTGAAAAATTCCAATGGAACACACCTACAAACATTTCTTTAATTATTCATTTGGTTTACCGAAGCAGCAAACATTTATTATATTAAATTGCAAACATTACCACAGGAACACAACTCATCTGTCTCACCAGAAACAAGTCACACACACTGTTGTTAATTCACTACTTACTAATTTCAGCTCATGTTTTATTATAAATTATATGTATTAGTACAACTATAGGCTTTTCAAAAAGTCAGCAAGTGGAGGTACAGTATCATCACTGCCTGTGTCTGAATGAAGAGTGAACGGCACTGATACCCAGCAAACCTTCCATGACCTTAGTGAGTGTTTCCTGTTTGGTTTGTTAATTTATTTTTTGGAACTGATTGTTCAGAAACTGTTTCACAAATGTTATTTGTAGGTTTTCATTCTTTTTATTTTTTATTTGGCCTGTGTACAGTCATGGCCAAAAGTTTTGAGAATGACACAAATATTAGTTTTCACAAAGTTTGCTGCTAAACTGCTTTTAGATCTTTGTTTCAGTTGTTTCTGTGATGTACTGAAATATAATTACAAGCACTTCATACGTTTCAAAGGCTTTTATCGACAATTACATGACATTTATGCAAAGAGTCAGTATTTGCAGTGTTGGACCTTCTTTTTCAGGACCTCTGCAATTCGACTGGGCATGCTCTCAATCAACTTCTGGGCCAAATCCTGACTGATAGCAACCCATTCTTTCATATTCACTTCTTGGAGTTTGTCAGAATTAGTGGGTTTTTGTTTGTCCACCCGCCTCTTGAGGATTGACCACAAGTTCTCAATGGGATTAAGATCTGGGGAGTTTCCAGGCCATGGACCCAAAATTTCAAAGTTTTGGTCCCCGAGCCACTTAGTTATCACTTTTGCCTTATGGCACGGTGCTCCATCGTGCTGGAAAATGCATTGTTCTTCACCAAACTGTTGTTGGATTGTTGGAAGAAGTTGCTGTTGGAGGGTGTTTTGGTACCATTTTTTATTCATGGCTATTACCCCTTGGATGAGAAGCAACCCCACACATGAATGGTCTCAGGATGCTTTACTGTTGGCATGACACAGGACTGATGGTAGCGCTCACCTTTTCTTATCCGGACAAGCCTTTTTCTTCGGAGAATATGACTTTGCCCCAGTCCTCAGCAGTCCATTCGCCATACTTTTTGCAGAAGATCAATCTGTCCATGATGTTTTTTTTTTTGGAGAGAAGTGGATTCTTTGCTGCCCTTCTTGACACCAGGCCATCTTCCAAAAGTCTTGGCCTCACTGTGCGTGCAGATGCGCTCACACCTGCCTGCTGCCATTCCTGAGCAAGCTCTGCACTGGTGGCACTCCGATCGCACAGATGAATCCTCTTCGCTTGCTGGACTTTCTTGGATGCCCTGAAGCCTTCTTAACAAGAATTGAACCTCTTTCCTTGAAGTTCTTGATGATCCTATAAATTGTTGATTTAGGTACAATCTTAGTAGCCACAATATCCTTGCCTGTGAAGCCATTTTTATGCAATTCAATGATGGCTCTAGCGTTTCTTTGCAGGTCACCATGGTTAACAATGGAAGAACAATGATTTCAAGCATCACCCTCCTTTTAACATGTCAAGTCTGCCATTCTAACCCAATCAGCCTGACATAATGGTCTCCAGCCTTGTGCTCGTCAACGTTCTCACCTGAGTTAACAAGACGATTACTGAAATGATCTCAGCAGGTCCTTTAATGACAGCAATGAAATGGAGTGGAAAGTTTTTTCGGGATTAAGTTAATTTTCATGGCAAAGAAGGACTATGCAATTCATCTGATCACTCTTCATAACATTCTGGAGTATATGCAAATTGCTATTATAAAAACTTAAGCAGCAACTTTTCCAATTTCCAATATTTATGTAATTCTCAAAACTTTTGGCCATGACTGTATATGTCACAGTAGGTTGAGTCTGACAGGAAAGATAATATCACAAAACAGATTATGATCTCTTAACACAAATTATGACAAAGTTAAATTACATTTATTTCAAAGTCAAAATATTTACTATTCCTTCTAATAGAGATGTTTGATTTAGTTAAATGTTATATAATGAATTAACTATCAAACATGTACTAACATATCGTTAAAGCTGCATTATTCATGCATAAATCCATAAGACTCCAGTTGCAGTTAAAGGGATAGTTCACCCAAAAAATAAAATTCAGTTAAAAGTTACTCAACCTCATGTCGTTCCAAATCTCTAAGACCTTTCTTCATCTCCGGAACACAAATTAAGATATTTTTGATGAAATCCGAGAGCTTTCTGACTGTACATAGACATGGTACTCTTGAATGTCAAAGACTGACACGGAAGAGAAGAAATGGATAAATAAAGTAATTATTTTTGTTTTCTTTGCGCACAAAAAGTATTCTCATAGCATTAAATTACGGTTGAACCACTGATGTCACCTGGATTATTTTAACAATGTCTTTGATTACCTTTCTGGGCCTTGAATGTGGTATTTGCATTCTATGCAGGGTCAGAAAGCTCTCGGATTTCATTCAAAATTTCTTAATTTGCATTCTGAAGATGAATGAAGGTCTTATGGGTTTGGAACAACATGAGGGCGAGTAATTAATGACTGAATTTTCATTTTCTGGTGAACTATCTCTTTAAGGATGGCTCTTGTCTGGTTCATGATTAGCTCATGTCGTCACTAATCATGAGTTCATGAAGTAAGTATTAATTCAGGTATTATACATGATTTTTCATGTTGCTTTATTGTAGTGCCTTACAGCTCATGCAAGGCATTTGACTGATTGCCAGTTCCTTTTAATGGTTGCGTGGAGGCACATGTTAGCTTCCAGAACATTCATAAACACCCACAGCATGATCAACGCATACAAATCCCACATAAACACCAACGGCAACATGTCAGGAGTTGTTCTTGCATGTTTGTAAAAGTACCTGTTTTCCAAGAGTCTCCCACACACTCCCATCAGGACAAAAAACAACCTTCATCTTTCACCGCACACAAAGAAGCTAATCCTGCCTTTTCCAAGAGTTCACCGAGACACTACACTCCTGGAAAACAGCTGCAACCAGCCTGAGCTGGTTTCTCTATAGCAGGTCTCCCAGCCTGAACATCTGATGAGTGCTGCACTAAAACCAGAAAACCACATTTGCTTGAGCAGCTTTTTTTTTTTTTTCAGCTGAAGAGCATGTCACTAGTGACAAGAAGTTAAGATTATGGGTTCAATACCCCAGGAATGCATAAACTGATCAAATGCATACCTTATACAAATGTATACCCTATATTAAAATGTCTGACAAATTAATTAATGTAAATAGAAGTGAATCTGCAAACAGCAAATGAAAACACATCTTTTATTTCCAATACTGTTAGTTCACGTTTACATTTAAAATTCAATTCAACTGGATTTTTCATAGCAATTTTATTCCAAGTCTGATTTTGGCAAGACTCTTTTAAAGTTATAAACAAACATTCTTTCAGTAACATTAATAGAATGTTGTATAATTATCTGTTATTTGATAATGTTCTAAGAATGTTATTTATACATCATTCATTAAGTGTTTTTTTTTTCTAAAATGATTTAGTTTGACATTTGACTAACAACTACTTACTACTTCCTCCAGAACATTCATACAACATTCAAAAGTAGCATTCCCATAGTTCTTGCTAAATGATAACACAGAACAAATTGCTTTAAAACTGTTGGATGTTCTAAACCTTTTGCCTTAAAATTATTCATATTTTTGTACAATTTATATAAAATGAGAACAAAATGTAAAATTCACTGTTTTTTTTTTTTTTTACTTTAGAGATAATTCATTGAAAAATTGGCATGCTTAATTTATGCTGAATGAAATCCTGCCTGGTAGAAAAACAAATGCTATTAACATGCATGTCATGATTTCACTAGCTATGGAAGCCTGTTTCGGCCACTGAATTTAAAAAAATGTTATTGCGATGTTTATCTGACAATTCTTACTTTTTTTTAGATATAAACTCACAATTGCAATTGCAATTGCAAATTATAAAGTCAGAATTGCAAGATGTAAACTTGCAGTTCTGAGAAATGAAGTCAGAAGTCACAATTCTAACTTTTTTTCTCAGAATCGTGTGATATAAACTCAGAAATACGAGAAATAAAGTCAAAATTGTGAGATAAAAACATGCATTATTGAATTTTATTTATTACAATTCTGACTTTTTTCATACAACTGTGAGATTTAAACTTGCAATTGTAAATCCAATTTTAAAGGGGGGGGGGGGTTAGAACTATGAGTTTATATCTTGTAATTTTGACTTTAGAAATCACAATTTCTTGTTTATATCATGCAATCACAATTAAAAAAAAAAGAAGTCAGATTTGTGAAATTAAATGTCATAATTATATTTTTTTATTTTTTATTCAGTGGCAGAAATGGGCTTCAGTAGGAAGCAGAAGATCATTCACTGTCTCATTTACCATTTCCACTCTGTAATATAGCTCTTTTCACATGTTTTGCTTTTGGATTTTTATTTAGCAATTATAAAATCACCATTATACCATTTAAAAATCACTTTTTTATCAAAGTTCTGCATTGTATTGAACTTCAATCACATAAATGGACTATTCCAACTAAAACTGCAATTTTCGGCAAAAAGTGGCTTGTTTGTATCCGTTAACAATCTTTTCAGTTTCTCACAAATGTAAATCAAACGCTTATTCACAGACATATCGTGACTTTTCTTTTTTTTTTTTTTTTAGCAATAGTGGCTAAACTAATCAATTGGAGCATGAAATGTTATTGCGACTTTTTATCTCACAATTCTTACTTTTTTTTCTCAGAATTCTGAGATATAAACTCACAACTGCAAATTATAAAGTCAGAATTGCAAGATGTAAACTTGCAGTTCTGAGAAATGAAGTCAGAATTGTGAGATATAGTCACAATTCTAACTTTTTTCCCAGAATTGCGTGATAAACTCAGAAATGTGAGAAATAAAGTCAGAATTGCAAGATAAAAACATGCATTTTTGAATTTGATATATCACAAGTCTCGCAATTGTAAATTATAAAGTCCAATTTTAAGGGGGTGAAAAAAGTTAGAATTATGAGTTTAAATCTTGCAATTCTGACTTTATTTTTTTAGAATTATGACTTTATATCATGCAACTCTGACTTTATAACTCACAATTTCTTGTTTATATCACGCAATTCTAACTTTATAACTCGCAATTGCAAGTTTGCATCTCACAATTGAAAGTTTATATCTCACAATTGCAAAAAAAAAAAAAAAAAAAAACAGTCGGAATTGTGAGATTTTTTTTTATTCAGTGGCAGAAATGGGCTTTAATAGGAAGCAGAAGGTTATTCACTGTCTCATTTACCATTTCCACTCTGTAATATAGCTCTTTTCACATGTTTTGCTTTTGGATTTATATTTAGACATTATAAAATCACCATTATTCCATTTAAAAATTGCTTTTTTATCAAAGTTCTGCATTGTATTGTACTTGACATATTCCAACTAAAACTGCAATTTTTGGCAAAAGGTGCTCGTTTGTATCCCTGTTGAGAATCTTTACAGTTACTCTCAAATGTAAATCAAACGCTTATTCACAAACATATCATAACTTTTTTTTTGAACAATAGAGATACTCAGAAATACATTTATATTAACATTAATCACTTTGCCCTCTTAGGCAATAATGCTAAATGTTTAATGACTTAATGACTTGTAATGAAATAATAATAATAATAGGGTAAGCTAGGGCACAACCTAACACATTTTGAATTTCGCGGTTTATGTAAATCCACTTAGGGTTCAGAGTACAATTTTTATCCACATTATTTTCACACTTGTCTAGTACAAATATATCGCTTTGTTTCATATTTACAGTGTATACGTTTTTCATTATTTACCTCAAAAGAAAGGAAGTGAAACGTGACAACATGCCCCGTAGGTGGGGTACATTGTAACATCTGAGGGGCACGTTGTAACACGACCATATGACAGCATAAAATGTTATCGATCGAATGAAAAAAATATACACAACAAACTAAAATATTTTGTCAGTAAAATACATGTGTTAACTTTTTCAAATGAAGTAATGACGTTTTTTAAAAAAATAAAAATAATCTAATTTTGGAGTTTGACAATGAACACATTGCAAACATGCTTTGAACGGCCCTGATCGCAACACACAGCTGTACAGTAGTTCAAAACAATGTGGACAAATAGATGAAACACATTTAGACATTCAGAAAAACACTCCACACACAGCTCTCATAGAACACAACACACATAAATGAGCCAAAATGCTTTACACTTCTTGAAATAATAACTTCTGAACATTAAACATTGATTGTCAGCCTTTATTCACCTGTTTCTTGTGGTTTCTTATCAAAATCCTTATAAGTCAATTGTGTAAACTGCACCGTTTATGTCATAGAATAGCATAGTTTAATAACAGCGGGGCATATTGTAACACAGTGTTACAACGTTCCCCATCTGCGCCACTGGAGTTTAAAGCAGGTTAGTGTTTTCTGTTGGTTTGCGAAGCATTAATAAACTATCTAAACTGTTAAATAACAAATTGGACATTAAAATAATAGCAGATTTGTCTAATTTTAAATGAATACTAAAAACTGAAATGAAAAGTTTACTTCAGCCAGAAATGTACTTTTACTATGGTAAAATAAATATTCAGCGATATCTTCAAAATGCTTTTGAATTTTGGCGCTCTTTTTTCTCTGCATAGTGTTGCTATGGCAACTAGTAAATACCGTAAATTTGGTTATGCTGGCATGTGTGGAAATATTTGAACCACGTGTGTTACAATTAACCCCGCGTTAGGTTGTGCCCCCTCACCCCTACATATTTCTGTAAGTTCACTTAGAAACTGCTGTTCTCGTTTTAGTGTATTGCTTTTCTTTTCCCCTTTGTCTTT